>NC_053027.1:554067911-554163826 GCF_003073215.2 Triticum urartu | reverse complement strand
CCGCACCTCCCATGATTCAATCCAACCCTCTCCCCTGATCCCACCTGCCGGCGGCGACCTCCTCTCAACCAGCTCCGCCACCGGCCTCCAGATCCAACCCAACAGCTACCAGCTCAGGCCTAACACCTACCCCGCGGCCATGGTCATGGCAGGGCGAGCCCGAATCCCTACCCTGTGGTGGCTAGGGTTTCGGTCGCCTCCAACCCGATCCGGCGCTGCTTCGGTGAATCGCGAGCCCTCAAGCACCGATCCATCTCCTGGATGCGTTGATCTGCTCGAGGACGACCATTTCTTCGTCAATCTGCAAGGACGCGCCCCGGTAGCAGGCAATCTCCTTTCGGACGAGCCCACCCATGGCGACCAGGATGGTCTCCCCCTCCCAAATCTAGCACGGTCTCCCAAATCTCCCTCTGCTCCTCAAGGTCCGACCCTAGTGATTCTTACCCTGGTATTGATTTGGTTAGGAACTGGAGTAACTTTTATTCGATGCTTCTTGTTTCCAAGCAGAGCACGGATCTGGGGTGCCCATCAGGGGACGAGTCTGGGCGAAGGTCGGTGGTTCGTTCAAGCAAGATCGCGTCGGGGTGGGCGCCGCGTGAGCTTCTCCTCGTCAGGTGCCCTTCTGATGCGGTTGGCGACCAGTAATATTACTCTACTGTATTTTTTGTTTCTAGCAGAATGAGACCATTGGTTGTTCACTTCTGTGGCTGCCTGTTTCATGCTTCAGACTTGTATCTTGCAGGGTGTGGAGGAGGGCAGAGTTGATTTTCTCAAGATTCTGAAGAGTGCCAACTCCGTTTTTCGCCATGCAGTGCTGGGGAGCACCATTCTTGCCCTGCTGTACCCACCTTCATTTACATGGTTCACAACCAGGTTGGTCTTGCAATGTTTTCGCTGCTTGCTTTGATTTTCTCAAGATTCTGAAGAGTACCAACTCCGTTTACATGGTTCACAACTGAATGAAAGAACGGCTCAGAAACATTTGAACTTTTTAAAGCTGAATCTAACTAAGTCAGACGAGTCTTCAGGTAAAACTAGTCAAGAAACAGCTGCATTCCACAAGTACAACTGAAATACTCCACGAACAAGCAAACCCACATTCAGTAGCTCAAAACACATGTTGGTAGCATGCTTGACGCAATAGAATCAGCGTTGTGCTAGTGCATGTCGTTTTTGCATTTTTATATTAGTGTGACTGTGTGCTAATAACCTGGCAGATAGTATGCACCGGCATTGGGGTTCTTGATGTTTGCTGTAGGTGTCAATTCAAGTGTTAAGTACTTCATTGAAGCAATTCAAATGTTAAGTACTTCATTTCAAGCAGTAATGCAGTAGCCTACTTTGTAAACTGATGATTTGTATGTGTTAAGTTTTCAACCCCGGCAACCCCACTATGGTCACTTGCTTCCTAATCCAACACATCGAATCTTTGAAGGGCTCTTATGTTTTCTGCATTACAAAAGATTGCAAGGCTGACTTCACAAATACTTCCCTTGACTGACATGCGATGTGGTTTCCTGCCATGGATGAGCAGCTACATCTGGATGGATGTAGGACGCCCAGCCATGGACGAGCAGCAGCGGCAGGATGGATGTGGTTTCCCTTGCTGCAGGAAGTCGGTGTTGGAGAACCAAGTGGCCTTGCACGAGCTCGACCCTGGCGCTCTTCCTAAGGTCCATCTTCCAGTTCCTCTTCCCTGTTCCCCTCCCGATGTCATTTTTTTTGGACAGATTGCTCATTTCTTTTTTGTGAATCATATTTTTTGGACTATTACTGTTGTCGAATGCACATATTATTATGTTACTGGGTATGTGAAATATTATTAGCTAGGGTCAATTTTTGTTGCTGCTAATGCATATTGATCCATATGTTCTTGTTTCTGTACACATGGTCAGCTTACACCTAACTGACTGACGATTTATTTGCTTGGAGGGAAGAGTTCATTTTTCTTACCGTACTAGCCTTTGGAACATTTTTGACACGCCATGTAGTATACTGACAACCGCCTTTCCTCTAGCGCTGCTATACAATGCTAGTTAGGATGAGTACACCTACATTTTTATCTATCTTGAAAAATGATGCAAAGATTTACTAGTACTTGCCTTGGTGATATGACACGTCCATGGTGCGATTTAATTAGATTCAGACATTGATAGGCCAGGGCGTGTGCTTGTATTAGCATGGAACAATTACTAGTCCTACTAATTAATGAAGGAAGCACACTTGTTCACATAAATGAAGATATGTGTGTGTTAGTATTAGTGTTCTTGATCTTACCTGATAGACTTGTTTTTACTAATATAAACAAATAAAATCAGATTGTTTGCATAGAATCGAATCATTCTCACTTTCAGTTGAGTTCTAAGTACGTAGTGTCTTTAGTTCTTTGCTTATATTATAGTCAGAGTTATACCGTGTGACTGAATCATGTGTTATTTAGTTAGCTGAGCAGTATCTTTAGTTTTCTAATGATTGCTCAACTCTCAATTCTGAATAAATAAGTAGCTAACCCTATTGGTTCTTTCTTTCTTCAGGGCTATGAGTTGATGGCCACGCTGCTGTATTGCCCTGCTTGATAATTCTTTTACTGTCCGGTCTGCTCTACATAGTTTCCAGTTGATTATAAAACGATAAAACAGTGGTGATGTGAGGTCCGAAAATGGTTTATAATTTTGGTTACATCCCCAACCTCTCCAGCTAGCTTCTTCTTCACATCATATCATATTTGCACCTGCTGCTACATCATGGATTGGATGGTCACCTACTAGCTAAGTAGATTAGCTTGTATTGCCATCGAATTAGTCAATACTGTTTCACTTTGCTTGTTTCTTGTACTAGGTCTGTCAGTTACAACATAAACAAACAAATTGCTTAGCTCTCAACTATGAATACATAGCTAGCTAAAACTGTTCTTTCTTTCTCTCTTCAGAGCTATGACTTATATGGGTCAAGCTGCTATTTTTCTGTGCTCGATGATACTATTGCTGCCTGTATACTGATACATGTAGTGATATTTACCTGAACTAAAGTTGTCAATGTACCATTATTTTCTTCTCACAAGCATATGCACCTGCACGTCTAGTCTGTTGTAATTTTTTTAGTCCGTGGTGGATCTCTCCAACTCTTGCATGCTCTGGTTGATCTTGGCTGGAACATTTGGCCATTTGCTATTATAGTTTGTAACTTGTAAATTATCTTCTTGTTCGCACTAGTCTAATTGCCCTATGCATTACACAACTTAATCATCAACATGAATTGTTTGTGGAAATGCTTGTGTCATTGTCCAACTGTCTTATAAGTGTATTAGTGTGGATGAGGTGTGCTGTATGTTATCAATTGGCATCTAAATTAGTTCATCTTCCCACCTCCCTACCTGCTATAATGTGCTTGCAAGCTCAAAATTTGTGCTTCTATTACTACATGCTATAATCTGCCTGCGTGCTTAAATTTTATGCTTCTAGTGCTATGGGCCGGTCTTTTGCGGTAAAATAATGATGTTAGATGTCTGTTGGTTGCTGTATATGGGGAAGACGAATTGAATCCTAAAGTGTACTTGTCAAATACATTGGTGTTTTTCGATCCTGTTCTAATTAATGTGTATAGTTCAAGCCCTTGTTTCTATCTAAATATGTGCACTGATGTTCAGTTGCCTTCTGAAAAATTATTGGTGCATTTTTTGTTTCTCAAATACAAAATAGCTTGCTCATTACAGCTATGGCATCCCTACTATTAGCTTTCATATTGTTTCTCTGTTTTCTTGTATGAGAGTTTCATTTTAACTATCCGGAGAACAAAAAGCATGGTACTAGCTCAATTTGTGTTATCATTCTAAATAACTATCCTTTTCTTGAATGGTCTATTCATAATATATTTTCCCCAATTTTTTTGATCCTTCTCTGCTGATTCATGTAACAGGGCAACCGAGGAAGGCATGTTGTCTGTTTTCTAGAAGGCCGTTTTGTTTGTTCCCAGCCCTAACTATGGTTGTCCAGCTAGTTCGGCATGTTGTTCATCTTACTATGGTAGTCCAACGAGTTTGGCATGTTCATGACGGGAGCAGGTGCCAATTTGTGATTGCTTGTAAGGATCTTGTAAAGCTTGTAAAGTACTGTATTACACTTGTAACTCATTACTGTGATTGCCACTGTATTACACTTGTAAGGATCTGGCTGCTCTCATCTGAAGTATCATGTGTGTTTTCTGTGTCTGCCAATTTAAATACTAGTTGAAATATGAAGACTATGAGCCTGATAAATGGGACCCACTTACCAGAACATGACAAATGGGACCTAGTTACTAGAACCTGACAACAGGGACCCACCTGACCCATTTTATAAAAATCAAAAAATGAAACTGCTGAGACAAAAAGGCCATGGCCCAAAATTAAAAAGGCTGCAATGTAGGGCTTGGCCCATGAAGCCGATCCAAAGTTGATAGAAAAAATACATTAAAAAGGCTAAATTGTTGGGCTAGGCCCATGTAGAAAACCGAATTGGACCGGGCTGAATCTTGTGCCACATCAGCTTGCCACGCTCGATGCCTACGTGGCCTGGGGAGGTTGCTAGTGACCAAAACGCCACAGTAGACGTATTTTGGTCATAAACGTCTTCGACCATTCCAGAAGAAAGGTCACTATAGTCAGTTTATGACCGCCAGCTTTTGACCTTCTGTTTTTGGTCACAAAAAGGTCACAAATGAAAAACCATGACCTTTCAGTGACCAATAGTGGTGGTCACAAGTTGACATATTTCTTGTAGTGACACTACAAGAAATATGTCAACTTATGACCTTCTGTCAGTGACCCTCGAAGAATTGGTCATAAATTTATGACCATTTTAGACCAATTGGTCAAAAGCTGTCTGGGGGGCTCTAAACCCTAAACCATAACGACCATTTTGGTCAGAAAGGTCATAATTTCATTAGAGGAAATGGTCATAAAGCAAACAGCGCTAGTCCGCTGCCTTATTTCTAGTTGTTAACGACCAATATAGATGGTCATAGCCTTGTAAATTGTGGTGGGTTGCTATGACTAGGCGCCACCTCATCAGTTTTGCCTATGTGTCATGTCCATGTGGCAGTTTTTGCCCTAGGTTGTGAAGCAACCTATATTTCTGTCATTCCCAAAATTCCCAAAAAAATCTCATAAATTCTTTGGGTCATATCTTCGTCAAATATGTAAAAACCTTCCTTGCCTAGTTCAAAAATAATTCAAAAATATTCATTTTCCTATTCTGTTCAGAACAACAGTTTGTGAAGGAAGTACCACTTTGGCATGTCCAAATAGTATCCATTTTCTACAGTGCTTTCCTATGCCCAAATAACCATCCTCCACCAAATGCCAGCTCAATCCATTCATTATTTTGAGCCGAGCTTCAACATTCGTATTTATGTCCAGTGTGGTAGTTTGCAAAGCAAGTACCACCTAGGCTCCTCCTTTTGAGCTGAAAATTTGTGAAGACGGTCTTCTTAGTAACTGATCATCCTCAGCCAAAACTCACGCCCATTAGCCATGTACATTTCCCGTACCTAATCAAACACTTGGCTGCTAATTCATGTTTGAGCATCGATCGGTCTCCTCGTGAGAATCTTATGTTGTAATTTTCTTCCTAGCACCTACCTGGGGAGTGCCCAACCCACTAGACATGCCTAGGCCGCCAGAACACATGGCAACGCCACGGTCACGCGGTGACCACGCGGCGGGCATGCGAGTTTACGCGCTCTAGAGTTGGGGCCCTCGGCCACCGCCCAAACCTCGACGTATCACCACCAAACCATGTATTTATGATTAAATAGGTACTTATGTAACTAGAAATGATTTTTGGAAAAAATAAATAGCAAACTATGAGGCAGCTGCAGTTCAAATTTGACCCGCTTCCACTGAATCGGCGGAAATTTGTCTTTTTCACGAGAGGTGGATCAAAACTTTTTACACCCAACCATTTTGTCAATTGTGCATTAAATATGGCCTAGTATTTTATAAAAATGATTTGGTCCAATTTTGCAACAATTATTTGGTAGTTCCTTCACAAAAAAACCTCCTTTCGGGCACTCGAAAAATGGAAAATGGTTTTTTCGTCCAACGAAAATGAAAACTTCCTTAGGCAACATTGTTTGCCATTCCAATATGCACCCTTGTGCACAATATGAGATCATTTGAACAAACTATGCCATGAATGTGGCCATAAGATTGATCATTTGGCTTGAAAGCCATGAATCTTCACACATGATAGCTCATTTCTGAGAACACTTTTTTAAAATAATTATCGTATTACAAGTTTATTATTTTTCCCGGAAACTTGGTCACATATAATGACACAATGCGAAGTTTTCCAATTTTTTGATTTTTTTGAATTTTTTATGCCCATTTCAAAATATGGTCAAAACGGCGGGCTTGACCATTCCTAGCTAGCGGTTGAATCTTGGAATTTTTTGGTGTTTCTATCATTAAATAGATACTTATGTACCTAGAAATGATTTTTGGAAAAAATGAAGAGCAAACTACGAGGTAGCTACAGTTCAAATTTGACCCGCTTCCAGCTGAATCAGCGGGAATTTGTCTTTTTCACCAGAGGTGGATCAAATCTTTTGACACCCAACCATTTGGTCAGTTGTGCATGAAATATGGCCTATTATTTTATAAAAATGATTTGGTCCGATTTTGCAACAATTATTTGGTAGGTCCTTCACAAAAAAACCTCATTTAGGGCAATCGAAAAATGGAAAATGGTTTTTTCGTGCACAGAAAATGAAAACTTCCTTAGGAAACATTGTTTGCCATTCCAAGATGCACCCTTTTGCACAATATAAGATCATTTGAACAAACTATGCCAAGAATGTGGCCATAAGATTGATCATTTGGCTTGATAGCCATGAATCTTCACATGTGATAGCTTGTTTCTGAGAACACTTTTTTAAAAATAATTGCCATATTGCAAGTTTGTTATTTTTCCTGGGAACTTGGCCACATATAATGACACAATGCGAAGGTTTCCAAATTATATGATTTTTTTGAATTTTTTATGCCCGTTTCAAAATGCGGTCAAAAAAGCGGGAATGACCGTTCCTAGGTAGTGGTTGAATCTTGGAATTTTTTTGGTGTTTCTATGATTATTTAGATACTTATGTACCTAGAAATCATTTTTGGAAAAAATAAAGAGCAAACTACAAGGTAGCTACAGTTCAAATTTGACCCGCTTCTTGCTGAATCGGCGGGAATTTGTCTTTTTCACCAGAGGTGGATCAAAACTTTTGACACCCAACAATTTTGTCAATTGTGCATTATATATGGTCTAGTATTTTATAAAATTGATTAGGTCCAATTTTGAAACAAATATATGGTAGGTCCTTCACAAAAAAACTCATTTTGGGCACTCGGAAAAATGGAAAATGGTTTTTTCGTCCAACGAAAATGAAAACTTCCTTAGGCAACATTGTTTGCCATTCCAATATGCACCCTTGTGCACAATCTGAGATCATTTGAACAAACTATGCCATGAATGTGGCCATAAGATCGATCATTTGGTTTGAAAGCCATGAATCTTCACACATGATAGCTCATTTCTGAGAACACTTTTTAAAAATAATTATTGTATTACAAGTTTATTATTTTTTCCGGAAACTTGGTCCCATATAATGACACAATGCGAAGGTTTAACAATTTTTTGATTTTTTTTGAATTTTTTATGCCTGTTTCAAAATGCGGTCAAAACGGCTGGAATGACCGTTCCTAGCTAGTGGTTGAATCTTGAACTTTTTTGTGTTTCTCTGATTAAATAGATACTTATGTAACTAGAAATGATTTTTGGAAAAAATAAGTAGCAAACTATGAGGCAGCCGTAGTTCAAATTTGACCCGCTTCCAACTAAATCGGCGGGAATTTGTCTTTTTCACCAGAGGTGGATCAAAACTTTTTACACCAAACCATTTGGTCAATTGTGCATTAAATATGGCCTAGTATTTTATAAAATTGATTTGGTGCAATTTGCAACAAATATATGGTAGGTCCTTCACAAAAAAACTCATTTCGGGCACTTGAAAAATGGAAAATGAATTTTCCGTGCAAAGAAAATGAAAACTCCCTTAGGCAACATTGTTTGGAATTCCAAGATGCACCATTGTGCACAATATGAGATCATTTGAACAAACTATGCCATGAATGTGGCCACGACTGTTAGGCGCCGGCGCGCCGGCCCAAACTTTGGGCCGGTCGGTGGGCCGGTCGGCTCAGAGCCGTTCGAGGTGTACCCGTAGAACCGCGGGCAGGTGGATGATGGACACTCGCCGCAGGAGCAGCAAGGGGTGTGCTCTGATTTGGGGGAGAAATTGTTGTGTTGACTGAGCGATGGGATAAGGAAGATGCTGCAAATGGTTTGCAGGCCCACGAGGAGACGCGTGGGGGAAGACGTGGCACACCCACGATCGTACGCTGCGCGTCTCGCCCGGCGCAACGTTCGGCCGGCGCACCGGATACAACGATTTCCCTTCAAAAAATAACACTATCTTTAGAACTTGGAAACTATTTTAAATCACTGATTTTCCGAACCAATCAGAAATCTTCCCACGGATCGATGACATGGCGCCCATCCATACATCCATCCATGTCTCTCCATCGCACATCCATCCATCCATCTATTTACAGAAAAAAAACAAAAGAAAAATAAAAAGAGATACCCCACCCGCAGCCCAAACCCTAGCTCAGATCCCCCCATCGCACCCCTTCTCTCTCGTCCACATCTCCCCTCGTCTCCCACATCACCGCCGCCACCCACCCGCCGTCCCTCCCCAACCGCGCCTCAGATGCGCCACCTCAAGCGGATCCCCCACCTCCTCTCCTCCATGCTTACCTGTAGCGAACCATCTCTCTCCCGGGACACATCTGCGCCGCCAGAGACACCGCACCTCCCATGATTCAATCCAACCCTCTCCCCTGATCCCACCTGCCGGCGGCGACCTCCTCTCAACCAGCTCCGCCACCGGCCTCCAGATCCAACCCAACAGCTACCAGCTCAGGCCTAACACCTACCCCGCGGCCATGGTCATGGCAGGGCGAGCCCGAATCCCTACCCTGTGGTGGCTAGGGTTTCGGTCGCCTCCAACCCGATCCGGCGCTGCTTCGGTGAATCGCGAGCCCTCAAGCACCGATCCATCTCCTGGATGCGTTGATCTGCTCGAGGACGACCATTTCTTCGTCAATCTGCAAGGACGCGCCCCGGTAGCAGGCAATCTCCTTTCGGACGAGCCCACCCATGGCGACCAGGATGGTCTCCCCCTCCCAAATCTAGCACGGTCTCCCAAATCTCCCTCTGCTCCTCAAGGTCCGACCCTAGTGATTCTTACCCTGGTATTGATTTGGTTAGGAACTGGAGTAACTTTTATTCGATGCTTCTTGTTTCCAAGCAGAGCACGGATCTGGGGTGCCCATCAGGGGACGAGTCTGGGCGAAGGTCGGTGGTTCGTTCAAGCAAGATCGCGTCGGGGTGGGCGCCGCGTGAGCTTCTCCTCGTCAGGTGCCCTTCTGATGCGGTTGGCGACCAGTAATATTACTCTACTGTATTTTTTGTTTCTAGCAGAATGAGACCATTGGTTGTTCACTTCTGTGGCTGCCTGTTTCATGCTTCAGACTTGTATCTTGCAGGGTGTGGAGGAGGGCAGAGTTGATTTTCTCAAGATTCTGAAGAGTGCCAACTCCGTTTTTCGCCATGCAGTGCTGGGGAGCACCATTCTTGCCCTGCTGTACCCACCTTCATTTACATGGTTCACAACCAGGTTGGTCTTGCAATGTTTTCGCTGCTTGCTTTGATTTTCTCAAGATTTTGAAGAGTACCAACTCCGTTTACATGGTTCACAACTGAATGAAAGAACGGCTCAGAAACATTTGAACTTTTTAAAGCTGAATCTAACTAAGTCAGACGAGTCTTCAGGTAAAACTAGTCAAGAAACAGCTGCATTCCACAAGTACAACTGAAATACTCCACGAACAAGCAAACCCACATTCAGTAGCTCAAAACACATGTTGGTAGCATGCTTGACGCAATAGAATCAGCGTTGTGCTAGTGCATGTCGTTTTTGCATTTTTATATTAGTGTGACTGTGTGCTAATAACCTGGCAGATAGTATGCACCGGCATTGGGGTTCTTGATGTTTGCTGTAGGTGTCAATTCAAGTGTTAAGTACTTCATTGAAGCAATTCAAATGTTAAGTACTTCATTTCAAGCAGTAATGCAGTAGCCTACTTTGTAAACTGATGATTTGTATGTGTTAAGTTTTCAACCCCGGCAACCCCACTATGGTCACTTGCTTCCTAATCCAACACATCGAATCTTTGAAGGGCTCTTATGTTTTCTGCATTACAAAAGATTGCAAGGCTGACTTCACAAATACTTCCCTTGACTGACATGTGATGTGGTTTCCTGCCATGGATGAGCAGCTACATCTGGATGGATGTAGGACGCCCAGCCATGGACGAGCAGCAGCGGCGGGATGGATGTGGTTTCCCTTGCTGCAGGAAGTCGGTGTTGGAGAACCAAGTGGCCTTGCACGAGCTCGACCCTGGCGCTCTTCCTAAGGTCCATCTTCCAGTTCCTCTTCCCTGTTCCCCTCCCGATGTCATTTTTTTTGGACAGATTGCTCATTTCTTTTTTGTGAATCATATTTTTTGGACTGTTACTATTGTCGAATGCACATATTATTATGTTACTGGTATGTGATATATTATTAGGTAGGGTCAATTTTTGTTGCTGCTAATGCATATTGATCCATATGTTCTTGTTTCTGTACACATGGTTAGCTTACACCTAACTGACTGACGATTTATTTGCTTGGAGGGAAGAGTTCATTTTTGTTACCGTACTAGCCTTTGGAACATTTTTGACACGCCATGTAGTATACTGACAACCGCCTTTCCTCTAGCGCTGCTATACAATGCTAGTTAGGATGAGTACACCTACATTTTTATCTATCTTGAAAAATGATGCAAAGATTTACTAGTACTTGCCTTGGTGATATGACACGTCCATGGTGCGATTTAATTAGATTCAGACATTGATAGGCCAGGGCGTGTGCTTGTATTAGCATGGGACAATTACTACTCCTACTAATTAATGAAGGAAGCACACTTGTTCACATAAATGAAGATATGTCTGTGTTAGTATTAGTGTTCTTGATCTTACCTAATAGACTTGTTTTTACTAATATAAACAAATAAAATCAGATTGTTTGCATAGAATCGAATCATTCTCACTTTCAGTTGAGTTCTAAGTACGTAGTGTCTTTAGTTCTTTGCTTATATTATAGTCAGAGTTATACCGTGTGACTGAATCATGTGTTATTTAGTTAGCTGAGCAGTATCTTTAGTTTTCTAATGATTGCTCAACTCTCAATTCTGAATAAATAAGTAGCTGACCCTATTGGTTCTTTCTTTCTTCAGGGCTATGAGTTGATGGCCACACTGCTGTTTTGCCCTGCTTGATAATTCTTTTACTGTCCGGTCTGCTCTGCATAGTTTCCAGTTGATTATAAAACGATAAAACAGTGGTGATGTGAGGTCCGACAATGGTTTGTAATTTTGGTTACATCCCCAACCTCTCCAGCTATCTTCTTCTTCACATCATATCATATTTGCACCTGCTGCTACATCATGGATTGGATGGTCACCTACTAGCTAAGTAGATTAGCTTGTATTGCCATCGAATTAGTCAATACTGTTTCACTTTGCTTGTTTCTTGTACTAGGTCTGTCAGTTACAACATAAACAAACAAATTGCTTAGCTCTCAACTATGAATACATAGCTAGCTAAAACTGTTTTTCTTTCTCTCTTCAGAGCTATGACTTATATGGGTCAAGCTGCTGTTTTTCTGTGCTCGATGATACTATTGCTGCCTGTATACTGATACATGTAGTGATATTTACCTGAACTAAAGTTGTCAATGTACCATTATTTTTCTTCTCACAAGCATATGCACCTGCACGTCTAGTCTGTTGTAATTTTTTTAGTCCGTGGTGGATCTCTCCAACTCTTGCATGCTCTGGTTGATCTTGGCTGGAACATTTGGCCATTTGCTATTATAGTTTGTAACTTGTAAATTATCTTCTTGTTCGCACTAGTCTAATTGCCCTATGCATTACACAACTTAATCATCAACATGAATTGTTTGTGGAAATGCTTGTGTCATTGTCCAACTGTCTTATAAGTGTATTAGTGTGGATGAGGTGTGCTGTATGTTATCAATTGGCATCTAAATTAGTTCATCTTCCCACCTCCCTACCTACTATAATGTGCTTGCAAGCTCAAAATTTGTGCTTCTATTACTACATGCTATAATGTGCCTGCATGCTTAAATTTTATGCTTCTATTGCTATGGGCCGGTCTTTTGCGGTAAAATAATGATGTTAGAGTCTGTTGGTTGCTGTATATGGGGAAGACGAATTGAATCCTACAGTGTACTTGTCAAATACATTGGTGTTTTTCAATCCTGTTCTAATTAATGTGTATAGTTCAAGCCCTTGTTTCTATCTAAATATGTGCACTGATGTTCAGTTGCCTTCTGAAAAATTATTGGTGCATTTTTTGTTTGTCAAATACAAAATAGCTTGCTCATTACAGCTATGGCATCCCTACTGTTAGCTTTCATATTGTTTCTCTGTTTTCTTGTATGAGAGTTTCATTTTAACTATCTGGAGAACAAAAAGCATGGTACTAGCTCAATTTGTGTTATCATTCTAAATAACTATCCTTTTCTTGAGTGGTCTGTTCATAATATATTTGCCCCAGTTTTTTTGATCCTTCTCTACTGATTCATGTAACAGGGCAATCGAGGAAGGCATCTTGTCTATTTTCTAGAAGGCCGTTTTGTTTGTTCCCAGCCCTAACTATGGTTGTCTAGCTAGTTCGGCATGTTGTTCATCTTACTATGGTAGTCCAACGAGTTTGGCATGTTCATGACGGGAGCAGGTGCCAGTTTGTGATTGCTTGTAAGGATCTTGTAAAGCTTGTAAAGTACTGTATTACACTTGTAACTCATTACTGTGATTGCCACTGTATTACACTTGTAAGGATCTGGCTGCTCTCATCTGAAGTATCATGTGTGTTTTCTGTGTCTGCCAATTTAAATACTAGTTGAAATATGAAGACTATGAGCCTGATAAATGGGACCCACTTACCAGAACATGACAAATGGGACCTGGTTACTAGAACCTAACAACAGGGACCCACCTGACCCATTTTATAAAAATCAAAAAAATGAAACTGCTGAGACAAAGAGGCCACGGCCCAAAATTAAAAAGGCTGCAATGTTGGGCTTGGCCCATGAAGCCGATCAAAAATTGATAGAAAAAATACATTAAAAAGGCTGAATTGTTGGGCTAGGCCCATGTAGAAAACCGAATTGGACCGGGCTGAATCTTGTGCCACATCAGCTTGCCACGCTGGATGCCTACGTGACCTGGGGAGGTTGCTAGTGACCAAAACGCCACAGTAGACGTATTTTGGTCATAAACGTCTTCGACCATTCCAGAAGAAAGGTCGCTATAGTCAGTTTATGACCGCCAGCTTTTGACCTTCTGTTTTTGGTCACAAAAAGGTCGTAAATGAAAAACCATGACCTTTCAGTGACCAATAGTGGTGGTCACAAGTTGACATATTTCTTGTAGTGCTATAGAGCGTTGAAAGCAATGTGACTAATGAGTTAGTTGCGGGATGGTTCATTACGGAACGAGTAAAGAGACTTTCCGGTAATGAGATTGAACTAGGTATTGAGATACCGACGATCGAATCTCGGGCAAGTAACATACCGATGACAAAGGGAACAACGTATATCGTTACGCGGTTTGACCGATAAAGATCTTCATAGAATATGTGGGAGCCAATATGAACATCCAAGTTCTGCTATTGGTTATTGACCAGAGACGTGTTTCGGTCATGTCTACATAGTTCTCGAACCTGTAGGGCCACACGCTTAACGTTCGGTGATGATCGGTATTATGAGTTTATGTGTTTTGATGTACCGAAGATAGCTCAGAGTCCCGGATGTGATCACGAACATGACGAGGAGTCTCGAAATGGTCGAGACATAAAGAGTGATATATTGGATGACTATATTCAGACACCAGATGAGTTTCGGGGGGTCACCGGATAATTATCAGAGTGCCGGGGGTTATCGGAACCCTGGGGGAACCAATGGGCCAACATAGGCCTTGTGTGTGAGAGAGAGGAGGGGGCCTTAGGGCTGCCCTCCCCCCTTGAGGAGTACAAATTGTACAAGGAGGGGGGCGGCGCCCCCTCTTTCCCTCCCTCTCTCCCTCTCCTTCCTTCCCCCTTCCTCCTCCTAGTTGGACTAGGAAAGGGGGAGTCCTACTCCTACTAGGAGGAGGAGCACTCCCCTCCTTGGCGCGCCCCAGGGGCCGGACGGCCTCCCCCCTTGCTCCTTTATATACGGGGGCAGGGGGCACCCTAGGACACAGAAGTTGATCATTGATCTCTTAGTCGTGTGCGGTGCCCCCCTCCACCATAATCCACCTCGGTCATATCGTCGTAGTGCTTAGGCGAAGCCCTGCGCTGGTAGCTTCATCATCACCGTCATCATGCCGTCGTGCTGACGAAGCACTCCCTCGATACTCAGCTGGATCAAGAGTTCATGGGACGTCATCGAGCCAAACGTGTGCAGATCACGGAGGTGACGTACTTTCAGTACTAGGATCAGTTGGATCGTGAAGATGTATGACTACATCAACCGCGTTGTCATAACGCTTCCGCTTACGGTCTACGAGGGTACGTGGACAACAGTCTTCCCTCTTGTTGCTATGCATCACGATGATAGATCTTGCGTGTGCGCAGGACATTTTTTGAAGTTACTGCGTTCCCCAACAGATCTACAGGGCATCAAATACCTCCCCCTAAAACTTAAGGGACCAGCTCGGCACTGGTTAAATAGCCTCCCAGAAAACTCAATTGGAAGCTGGGAAGACTGCCTTTAGAGACAATTTCCAAGGCACGTACATCCGGCCCCCGGACTCCGATGACCTTAGTCATATAGTCCAGCAGCCCGGAGAGTTAGCCAGGAAATTCTGGACCAGGTTCCTAATTAAAAAGAACTAGATTGTCGACTGTCCGGACGCCGAAGCCCTAGCGGCCTTTAAACACAGCATCCGTGATGAATGGCTCGCCCGACACCTTGGCCAAGAAAAGCCGAAGTCCATGGCAGCCCTTACAACACTAATGACCCACTTTTGCGCGGGTGAAGATAGTTGGCTAGCCCGTAGCAGCAACAGTACCAGTGACCCTGGCACTTCCGAAGCCAGAAACGGCAACAGAAGGCCCCGACACAACAAACATAAGCGTCGAAGCAAGAATGATAATACAGAGGATACGACGGTCAATGCCGGATTCACTGGCCCCAAATTCGGTCAACGGAGGAAGCCATTCAAAAGAAACAAAGACGGTTCATCAAGCCTAGACCGAATACTTGATCGACCTTGCCAGATCCACGGCACTCCTGACAAGCCTGCCAATACCAACAGAAGCTGTTGGGTCTTCAAACAGGCCAGCAAGTTAAATGCCGAACACAAGGAGAAAGGTTCGCCCAGCGAGGATGACGATGAGGAGCCTCGCCCACCGAACACAGGGGGACAGAAGAAATTTCCCCCCGAGGTCAAAATGGTGAATATGATATACGTTACTCATATCCCCAAGCGGGAGCGCAAACACGCATTAAGGGATGTCTATGCGATCGAGCCAGTCGCCCCAAAATTCAACCCATGGTCATCCTGCCCAATCACTTTCGATCGTAGAGACCATCCGACTAGTATCCGTCACGGAGGCTCGGCCGCACTAGTCCTCGATCCAATTATTGATGGATTCCACCTCACGCGGGTCCTCATCGACGGAGGCAGTAGCCTTAACCTTCTCTATCAGGACACAGTCCGCAAAATGGGTATTGATCATTCAAGAATCAAGCCCACAAAAACCACCTTTAAGGGAGTATACTGTAACACCCCGGATATGACTTTCCCAATATGTATTCCAACTCTTGCCGTTTCCGGCCTTAACTTATTTTATTTTCTCGGGTTCGGGTTTTTGTCTCCGTGTGTTGTTGTCGTTGTCATGCATCTCATATCATGTCATCATGTGCATTGCATTTGCATACGTGTTCATCTCATGCATTCGAGCATTTTCCCCGTTGTCCGTTTTGCATTCCGGCACTTCGTTCTCCTCCGGTGGTCATTTCTACCTTTCTTTCGTGTGTGGGGATTAAAAATTTCCGGATTGGACCGAGACTTGCCAAGCGGCCTTGGTTTACCACCGGTAGACCGCCTATCAACTTTCATACCATTTGGACTTCGTTTGATACTCCAACGGTTAACCGAGGGACCGAAAAGGCCTCGTGTGTGTTGCAGCCCAACACCCCTCCAAGTTGGCCCAAAACCCACCAAAAACCTCTCCATCATCTAGAGCGTTCGATCACGATCGCGTGGCCGAAAACCGCACCTCATTTGGACTCTCCTAGCTCCCTCTATGCCTATTTATAGCCCCCCTCCGAAATCCATGGGTCCTTCTTCCCCAAACCCTAGATCTATCTCCACCCACTGCCGCCGGACAAAAACTCGTAGACCGGACATGTCCGTCCTCCCCGCGCCGCCGCCACGTGTCGGCTCCTGAGTGGCCGAGCCGCCGCGCCCACATCGTCGCGCCGCCACCCGCGCGCGCGGCCCGTCCGGCCCGCTCGGGGCCCCCGCGCGGCCCGTTCCCCGCCGCCTGCCTGCCTCTTCACCGGTACCCGCCTCCCTCCGCGACTCCGCGCTGCCATGCCAGGGCGCCGCCCTCACCGCTTCTCCGGCGGCCGACCGCCGCATCATCGCCGGGCCGCCGCACCGCTCCGGCCATCTCCAACCGCTGCCCCGGGCCTCCTCCGCTGGCGGATCCGGCGCCCAAGTCCCTCTCCGTCCTTTGCTAGCTCCTTCCGGCGAACCTCGGCAAGTCTGGCCACCTCGTCTTCTTCTCCGGTGAACAGCTCCGGCGACCTCGGGAAGCGTGCAGATCTGAGATCCGAAATCTCGGTTGACTTTCTCCCGAAACCCTAGTTCATATTGCCATGTTCATCGTGCCGTAACTTTGCATCCGTAGCTCAGTTTTGGGCATATAGCATTTCAAAATGTTCGTCTCAGAGAGTACATCATTTCATCTCATTGCATCATTTTCATTTGAGTTCATCTTGATGCCCGAAATGCTGTTAGAAGAGTGCTACTTGAGTTAATTGTCAGATCTGCTGCTCCATTTAGATATTTGTCATTTTTGCCATGATTATTGTGTGCATGATATGCCCAGGTGCTCTTCATGTGTTTTGTTAAGGGTTTTTCCATCTTTCCAGAGGTGCAACCCATGTATTTTTGTGACGTGTGTGGTGACTAGCACAAGCTTGCAAAGTGAGGCATTTGTTAATGCTGATTTCAGGGACTTAGCATTTCCACTAAGTCCTTGGTCTGATTATCTCATATGGCCATATGTTCATGTTGTTTCCTAGTGATCCGTGCCTTTTTTGAGGATGATCAGTAAGGATGATTTGTTAATCTTGTAGTGCTCTATCCATCCATGTCTTTGTTTGAATTTATGGAGCACCCTAGCTTGAGTCAATCAAGCTCTACTTTTGTCATTTCGTGAATCTGGGCAGATTGTCTACGTGTTAACAATTTTGCCGAGGATGTTGTAGTTGATCCGTGCATGCTATGGTGTTGTTCTTGCCATTTCTAGCTTGCATTGTGTGTATTATTGATGGGTGTATGCTTAGATTGTCATTACTTGCTCTGTAGTGAGTGCATCGAGCTCGTAAACATGCCTACTTGATATCTGTTTCAGCATGCTCCAGTTTTCACTAAGTCTGTGATCTTATTATGTTTTTGCCATCTTCACATGCTTGCAATTGTATTTTATGATCCCTTTTGGCTCAAGGTCACTAAGGGACTTTTGTTAAGCTCTTTGAGTAGCTCCATGCCATGCTTTACTTTGCCATGTTCAGGTCCTGTAGCATATAGTTTTCATGCTCCGAAGAGTGCTATCTGATCTGAAATTCCAGACAAGTGTTAATTTCACCAAGTCTGAGATCTGTTTACCATATGCATTTTTGACATGCTTGTTTGAACCTGTTAATGGATGAATTGGCCGTAGCTCAGTGCTAGACTTTTGTTAAGCATCTTGAATGCATCCCTGCCATGTATTTTTTTGTCATGTTTGGGTGCCGTAGCATATTCATCTTGTTGCATTTCGATGACTACTTGTTGTAAATCGCAGAACGTGGTCATATTTGAATC
Organism: Triticum urartu; assembly: GCF_003073215.2. NCBI lineage: Eukaryota > Viridiplantae > Streptophyta > Magnoliopsida > Poales > Poaceae > Triticum > Triticum urartu. Next base: position 554,145,528 of record NC_053027.1, on the reverse strand, counting down.
GTTTGCCATTTCCAAACCGTAACTCTGATTCCGGCGTTCTTTATATCGTTTTCAAGCGATTTCATCTCATCTTTCCAGTGGCACACTTGGATTCCCAAGTAGAGGCCAGGTTCATGCATCCCTTGTCAAATCTTGCTCTATAGTATGCTATGCTGTGTACCGCACCTGAAGTGTGCCTTGCCATGAGTCAGTCAAGGGGTACAAGAGTGATCCATGAATGGATCACAGGACAGCGGTCAAATTATCCTTAGTAACTAGTGGACTAAGGAATTTTCTCGATTATGGAGGTGGTAAAAGAGTTCGTCGTAAAGAGTTACGTCGATGCAAGCTTAACACCTATTCGGATAGCTCTGAGTAGAGATACCGGATACGTATAATGGAGCAACAATTTAGAATAGCTCCAAGTAGAACAGTTATTTGGATTAGCTCCAAATAGAGCGTGATAGCTGCATCTAGGAGATAACATAGAGATTTGTAAAGTACACACGGATCTGAAAGGTTCAGACCCGTTGACTAAAACCTCTCTCACAAGCAACATGATCAAACCTAAAACTCATTGAGTGTTAATCACATAGTGATGTGAACTAGACTACTAACTCTAGTAAACTCTTGGGTGTTAGTCACATGGCGATGTGACCTGTGAATGTTAATCACATTGCGATGTGAACTAGATTATTGACTCTAGTGCAAGTGGGAGACTGTTGGAAATATGCCCTAGAGGCAATAATAAATTGGTTATTATTATATTTCCTTGTTCATGATAATCGTTTATTATCCATGCTATAATTGTATTGATAGGAAACTCAGATACATGTGTGGATACATAGACAACACCATGTCCCTAGTAAGCCTCTAGTTGACTAGCTCGTTGATCAATAGATGGTTACGGTTTCCTAACCATGGACATAGGATGTCGTTGATAACGGGATCACATCATTAGGAGAATGATGTGATGGACAAGACCCAATCCTAAGCATAGCACTAGATCGTGTAGTTCGTATGCTATAGCTTTTCTAATGTCAAGTATCATTTCCTTAGACCATGAGATTGTGCAACTCCCGGATACCGTAGGAGTGCTTTGGGTGTATCAAACGTCACAACGTAACTGGGTGACTATAAAGGTGCATTACAGGTATCTCCGAAAGTGTCTGTTGGGTTGGCACGAATCGAGACTGGGATTTGTCACTCCGTGTAAGCGGAGAGGTATCTCTGGGCCCACTCGGTAGGACATCATCATATGCGCAATGTGACCAAAGAGTTGATCACGGGATGATGTGTTACGGAACGAGTAAAGAGACTTGCCGGTAACGAGATTGAACTAGGTATTGGATACCGACGATCGAATCTCGGGCAAGTAACATACCGATAGACAAAGGGAATTGTATACGGGATTGATTAAGTCCTTGACATCGTGGTTCATCTGATGAGATCATCGTGGAACATGTGGGAGCCATCATGGGTATCCAGATCCCGCTGTTGGTTATTGACCGGAGAGTCATCTCGGTCATGTCTGCATGTCTCCCGAACCCGTAGGGTCTACACACTTAAGGTTCGGTGACGCTAGGGTTATGAAGATATTAGTATGCGGTAACCCGAATGTTGTTCGGAGTCCCGGATGAGATCCCGGACGTCAAGAGGAGTTCCGGAATGGTCCGGAGGTAAAGAATTATATATAGGAAGTGCCATTTCGGCCATCGGGACAAGTTTTGGGGTCATCGGTATTGTACCGGGACCACCGGAAGGGTCCCGGGGGTCCACCGGGTGGGGCCACCTGCCCCGGGGGGCCACATGGGCTGTAGGGGATGTGCCTTGGCCTACATGGGCCAAGGGCACCTGCCCCAAGAGGCCCATGCGCCAAGAGAAGAGAAAAAGGGGAGAGTCCTAAAGGGGGAAGGCACCTCCGAGGTGCCTTGGGGAGGATGGACTCCTCCCCACCCTTGGCCGCACCCTTCCTTGGAGGAAGGGGCAAGGGCTGCGCCTCCCCCTCTCCCTTGGCCCTATATATAGTGGGGAAAAAGGAGGAGCAAACCAATCTAAGGCCTGGCGCCTCCCTCTCCCTCCCGTGACACATCTACCTCCTCTCGCAGCGCTTAGCGAAGCCCTGTTGGAATCCCGCTACTTCCACCACGCCGTCGTGCTGCTGGATCTCCATCAACCTCTCCCTCCTCCTTGCTGGATCAAGGCATGGGAGACGTCTCCCTTCCGTACGTGTGTTGAACGCGGAGGTGCTGTCCGTTCGGCACTAGGATCATCGGTGATTTGAATCACGACGAGTACGACTCCATCAACCCCGTTCACTTGAACGCTTCCGCTTAGCGATCTACAAGGGTATGTAGATGCACTCTCCTTCCCCTCGTTGCTAGTCTCTCCATAGATAGATCTTGGTGACATGTAGGAAAATTTTGAATTTATGCTACGTTCCCCAACAGTGGCATCATGAGCTAGGTCTATTGCGTAGATTCTATGCACGAGTAGAACACAAAGTAGTTGTGGGCGTTGATTTTGTTCAATATGCTTGCCGTTACTAGTCTTATCTTGATTCGGCGGCATCGTGGGATGAAGCGGCCCGGACCAACCTTACACGTACTCTTACGTGAGACCGGTTCCACCGACAAACATGCACTAGTTGCATAAGGTGGCTAGCGGGTGTCTGTCTCTCCTACTTTAGTCGGATCGGATTCGATGAACAGGGTCCTTATGAAGGGTAAATAGCAATTGGCATATCACGTTGTGGTCTTTGCGTAGGTAAGAAACGTTCTTGCTAGAAACCCATAGCAGCCACGTAAAACATGCAAACAACAATTAGAGGACGTCTAACTTGTTTTTGCAGGGTATGCTATGTGATTCGATATGGCCAAAAGGATGTGATGAATGTTATATGTAATGTATGAGATTGATCATGTTCTTGTCAAGGGAATCACGACTTGCATGTCGATGACGAGACAACTTCAAGAAGACACGATGATGGAGATCATGATGATGGAGATCATGGTGTCATACCGGTGACAAGATGATCATGGAGCCCCAAGATGGAGATCAAAGGAGCTATATGATATTGGCCTTATCATGTCACTATTATTTGATTGCATATGATGTTTATCATATTTATACATCTTATTTGCTTAGTACGACGGTAGTAAATAAGATGATCCCTCATTAAAATTTCAAGAAGTGTTCTCCCCTAACTGTGCACCGTTGCTACAGTTCTTCGCTTCGAAGCATCACGTGTTAATCGGGTGTGATAGATCCTTTTGTTCACATACAATGGGTGTAAGCAAGATTTACACATGCAAAAACACTTAGGGTTAACTTGACGAGCCTAGCATGTGAAGACATGGCCTCGGAACACAGAGACCGAAAGGTCGAGCATGAGTCGTATAGAAGATACGATCAACATGAAGATGTTCACCGACGTTGACTAGTCCGTCTCACGTGTTAATCGGACACGGCCTAGTTCACTCGGATCATGTAATCTCTTAGATGACTAGAGGGATGTCTATCTAAGTGGGAGTTCATACGATGAACTTAATTATCCTGAACATAGTCAAAAAGGATTTTGCAAATTATGTCGTAGCTCGCGTTTCAGTTCTACTGTTTAGATATGTTCCTAAAGAAAAATTAGTTGAAAGTTGATAGTAGCAATTATGCGGACTAGGTCCGTAGACTGAGGATTGTCCTCATTGCTTCATAGAAGGCTGATGTCCTTAATGCACCGCTCAGTGTGCTGAACCTCGAACGTTGTCTGTGGATGTTGCGAACATCTGACATACACGTTTTGATAACTACGTGATAGTTCAGTTAAACGGTTTAGAGTTGAGGCACCAAAGACGTTTTGAAACGTCACGAAACATATGAGATGTTTTGAGGGCTGAAATTGGAATTTCAGGCTCGTGCCCACGTCAAGAGGTATAAGACCTCCGACGATTTTCTTAACCTGCAAACTAAGGAGAAAAGCTCAATTGTTGAGCTTGTGCTCAGATTGTCTGAGTACAACAATCATTTGAATCAAGTGGGAGTTGATCTTCCAGATGAGATAGTGATGGTTCTCCGAAGTCATTACCACCAAGCTGCTAGAGCTTCGTGATGAACTATAATATATCGAGGACATATATGATGATCCTTGAGATATTCGCGATGTTTGACACCGCAAAAGTAGAAATCAAGAAGGAGCATCAATTGTTGATGGTTGGTGAAACCACTAGTTTCAAGGAGGGCAAGAGCATGAAGGGATACTTCATGAAACGGCAATTCAGCTGCTGCTCTAGTGAAGAAACCCAAGGTTGAACCCAAACCCGAGACTAAGTGCTTCTGTAATAAGGGGAACAGCCACTGGAGCATAATTACCCTAGATACTTGGTAGATAAGAAGGCTGGCAAGGTCGATAGAAGTATATTGGATATACATTGTGTTGATGTGTACTTTACTAGTACTCCTAGTAGCACCAGGGTATTAGATACCGGTTCGGTTGCTAAGTGTTAGTAACTCGAAATAAAAGCTACGGAATAAATGGAGACTAGCTAAAGGTGAGCTGACGATATGTGTTGGAAGTATTTCCAATGTTGATATGATAAAGCATCGCACGCTCCCTCTACCATCGAGATTGGTGTTTACGTTGAGCATAGACATGATTGGATTATGTCTATCGCAATACGGTTATTCATTTAAGGAGAATAATGGTTACTCTGTTTATTTGAATAATACCTTCAATGGTCTTACACCTAAAATGAATGGTTTATTGAATCTCGATCGTAGTGATACACATGTTCATGCCAAAAGATAGTAATGATAGTACCACCTACTTGTGGCACAGCCACGTAAGTCATATCGGTATAAAACGCATGAAGAAGCTCCATGTTGATGGATCTTTGGACTCACTCATTTTTGAAAAGTTTGAGACATGCGAACCATGTCTATTGGTGTGTATGCATGAAGAAACTCCATGCAAATGGACCGTTTGGACTCACTTGATTTTGAATCACTTGAGGCATGCAAATCATACCACATGGGCAAGATGACTGAAAGCCTCGGTTTTAGTAAAATGGAACTAGAAAGCAAATTGTTGGAAGTAATACATTTTGATGTGTGCAGTCCAATGAGTGCTGAGGCATGTAATGCATATCGTTATGTTCTTTCTTCACAGATGATTTGAGTAGATGTTGAGTACATTTACTTGATGAAATCACGAGTCTGAATTATTGAAAGGTTCAAGTAATTTCAGGGTGAAGTTGAAAGATCGTCGTGACAAGAGGATAAAAGATCTATGATATGATCATAGAGATGAATATCTGAATTACGAGTTTGGCACAGAATTAAGACATTGTGGAAATTGTTTCACAACTAATACAGCCTGGAACACCATAGTGTGATGGTGTGTCCGAACATCATAACTGCACCCTATTGGATATGATGCATACCATGATGTCTCTTATCGAATTACCACAATAGTTTATGGGTTAAGAATTAGAGACAACCACATTCACTTTAAATAGGGCACCTCGTAATTCCGATGAGATGACACCATATGAACTATGGTTTAGAGAAACCTAAGCTGTCATTTCTTAAAAGTTTGGGGCTGCGACGCTTATGTGAAAAGTTTCAGGCTGATAAGCTCGAACCCAAAGCGGATAAATGCATCTTCATAGGACAACCCAAAACAGTTGGGTATACCTCCTGTCTCAGATCCGAAAGCAATGAGGGATTGTTTCTTGAATCGGGTCCTTTCTCGAGGAAAAGTTTCTCTCGAAAGAATTGAGTGGGAGGATGGTGGAGACTTGATGAGGTTATTAAACCATTACTTCAACTAGTGTATAGCAGGGCACAAAGAGTTGTTCCTGTGGCACCTACACCAATTGAAGTGGAAGCTTATGATATTGATCATGAGACTTAGGATCAAGTCACTCCCAAACCTCGTAGGATGACAAGGATGCGTACTACTTCGGAGTGGTACGTAATCCTGTCTTGGAAGTCATGTTGCTAGACAACAACGAACCTACGAGCTATGGAGAAGCGATGGTGGGCCCGGATTCCGATAAATGGCTTGAGGCCATATAATCCGAGAGAGGATCCATGTATGAAAACAAAGTGTAGACTTTGGAAGAACTACTTGATGGTCGTAAGGCTGTTGAGTGTAGATGGATTTTAAAAGGAAGATGGACAATGATGGTAAATGTCACCATTAAGAAAGCTCGACTTGTCGTTAAGATGTTTTCCGACAAGTTCAAGGAGTTGACTACGGTGAGACTTTCTCGCTCATAGCGATGCTAAGAGTCTGTTGGAATTATATTAGAGATTACTGCATTATTTATGAGATCTTGCAGATAGGATGTAAAAACATTGTTTCCTCGACGATTTTCTTGAGGAAAGGTTGTATGTGATACAACCGGAAGGTTTTGTCAATCCTGAAAGATGCTAATAAGTATGCAAAGCTCCAACAATCCTTCTGAGGACTGGAGTAAGCATCTCGGAGTTGGAATGTATGCTTTGATGAGATGATCAAAGATTTTGGGTGTATACAAAGTTTATGAGAAACTGGTATTTCCAAAGAAGTGAGTGGGAGCACTATAGAATTTCTGATGAATATATGTTGTTGATCGGAAATGACGTAGAATTTCTGGGAAGCATATAGGGTTATTTGGAAAGTGTTTTTCAATGGAAAGCCTGGATTAAGCTACTTGAGCATTGAGCATCAAGATCTATAAGGATAGATCAAAACGCTTAATAGTACTTTCAAATGAGCACATGCCTTGACGTGATCTTGAAGGTGTTCAAGATGGATCAGTCAAAGAAGGAGTTCTTACCTGAGTTGTAAGGTATGAAGTTAAGACTTAAAGCTCGACCGCGGCAGAATAGAGAGAAAGGACGAAGGTCGTCCCCTATGCTTAAGACGTAGGCTCTACAGTATGCTATGCTGTGTACCGCACCTGAAGTGTGCCTTGCCATGAGTCAGTCAAGGGGTACAAGAGTGATCCATGAATGGATCACAGGACAGCGGTCAAATTATCCTCAGTAACTAGTGGACTAAGGAATTTTCTCGATTATGGAGGTGGTAAAAGAGTTCGTCGTAAAGAGTTACGTCGATGCAAGCTTAACACCTATTCGGATAGCTCTGAGTAGAGATACCGGATACGTATAATGGAGCAACAATTTAGAATAGCTCCAAGTAGAACAGTTATTTGGATTAGCTCCAAATAGAGCGTGATAGCTGCATCTAGGAGATAACATAGAGATTTGTAAAGCACACACGGATCTGAAAGGTTCAGACCCGTTAACTAAAACCTCTCTCACAAGCAACATGATCAAACCTAAAACTCATTGAGTGTTAATCACATAGTGATGTGAACTAGACTACTGACTCTAGTAAACTCTTGGGTGTTAGTCACATGGCGATGTGACCTGTGAATGTTAATCACATTGCGATGTGAACTAGATTATTGACTTCTAGTGCAAGTGGGAGACTGTTGGAAATATGCCCTAGAGGCAATAATAAATTGATTATTATTATATTTCCTTGTTCATGATAATCGTTTATTATCCATGCTATAATTGTATTGATAGGAAACTCAGATACATGTGTGGATACATAGACAACACCATGTCCCTAGTAAGCCTCTAGTTAACTAGCTCGTTGATCAATAGATGGTTACGGTTTCCTAACCATGGACATAGGATGTCGTTGATAACGGGATCACATCATTAGGAGAATGATGTGATGGACAAGACCCAATCCTAAGCATAGCACTAGATCGTGTAGTTCGTATGCTATAGCTTTTCTAATGTCAAGTATCATTTCCTTAGACCATGAGATTGTGCAACTCCCGGATACCGTAGGAGTGCTTTGGGTGTATCAAACGTCACAACGTAACTGGGTGACTATAAAGGTGCATTACAGGTATCTCCGAAAGTGTCTGTTGGGTTGGCACGAATCGAGACTGGGATTTGTCACTCCGTGTAAGCGGAGAGGTATCTCTGGGCCCACTCGGTAGGACATCATCATATGCGCAATGTGACCAAAGAGTTGATCAACGGGATGATGTGTTACGGAACGAGTAAAGAGACTTGCCGGTAACGAGATTGAACTAGGTATTGGATACCGACGATCGAATCTCGGGCAAGTAACATACCGATAGACAAAGGGAATTGTATACGGGATTGATTAAGTCCTTGACATCGTGGTTCATCTGATGAGATCATCGTGGAACATGTGGGAGCCATCATGGGTATCCAGATCCCGCTGTTGGTTATTGACCGGAGAGTCATCTCGGTCATGTCTGCATGTCTCCCGAACCCGTAGGGTCTACACACTTAAGGTTCGGTGACGCTAGGGTTATGAAGATATTAGTATGCGGTAACCCGAATGTTGTTCGGAGTCCCGGATGAGATCCCGGACGTCAAGAGGAGTTCCGGAATGGTCCGGAGGTAAAGAATTATATATAGGAAGTGCCATTTCGGCCATCGGGACAAGTTTTGGGGTCATCGGTATTGTACCGGGACCACCGGAAGGGTCCCGGGGGTCCACCGGGTGGGGCCACCTGCCCCGGGGGGCCACATGGGCTGTAGGGGATGTGCCTTGGCCTACATGGGCCAAGGGCACCTGCCCCAAGAGGCCCATGCGCCAAGAGAAGAGAAAAAGGGGAGAGTCCTAAAGGGGGAAGGCACCTCCGAGGTGCCTTGGGGAGGATGGACTCCTCCCCACCCTTGGCCGCACCCTTCCTTGGAGGAAGGGGCAAGGGCTGCGCCTCCCCCTCTCCCTTGGCCCTATATATAGTGGGGAAAAAGGAGGAGCAAACCAATCTAAGGCCTGGCGCCTCCCTCTCCCTCCCGTGACACATCTACCTCCTCCCGCAGCGCTTAGCGAAGCCCTGTTGGAATCCCGCTACTTCCACCACGCCGTCGTGCTGCTGGATCTCCATCAACCTCTCCCTCCTCCTTGCTGGATCAAGGCATGGGAGACGTCTCCCTTCCGTACGTGTGTTGAACGCGGAGGTGCTGTCTGTTCGGCACTAGGATCATCGGTGATTTGAATCACGACGAGTACGACTCCATCAACCCCGTTCACTTGAACGCTTCCGCTTAGAGATCTACAAGGGTATGTAGATGCACTCTCCTTCCCCTCGTTGCTAGTCTCTCCATAGATAGATCTTGGTGACACGTAGGAAAATTTTGAATTTATGCTACGTTCCCCAACAATCTCCCCTTTTATTAATTATATTACATGGGATGTTGTGAAGATTGCCTAACTTGTGACATTGCCTTCAATGCGATTATGCCTCTAAGTCGTGCCTCGACACATGGGAGCTATAGTCGCATCGAGGGTGTTACAAGTTGGTAATCAGAGCCTTCCCGACCTTAGGAGCCCCCACTGATTGATCGTTTTTAGCGGCCGAGTTGTGTCTAGAAAAATGTTTTGAGTCATCTAGGAATTATATATCGGAGACTTTAGGAATTCTTTTTACTTCCCAGTCTCCTCATCGCGCTGGTAAGGCATCCTGACGTAGAGTTTTGACTCTTCTCTTCTCAAATTTCACTAAATTTTTTTAGGATCACGCGGGTATCTTGCAATCGTTCCGATGGTTTTATGACGAGAACATTGTCTTGGTGCCTCCTGTCAGGGGTTTTGTGGAAGTGTCCCGGGGAGTTGAGCTCTGAGGTGTTGTCGTCATAATTTTATCGTTGCAGTTCTGGAATACCTGAGTTTAGTACGCCGACATCGAAAATCTCTTTTATGCAGTTCGTTGGTGAGATAACCTCGACGCCACCCAGTACTGGGGCAGGAGTTCGGGAGTATCACCATAACTTGTATAACGGATGCTTTTCGAAGGTTGAGGTAGATGGTTTCCGAAGTTTTTCTCGGTTATGTGTTGAAGGATGGATACAGCTAGATGTAGGATTTGCTAGATTTGGGTGAGATATTATGCTTCCCCTGTATCCCCAACACCTGATTGCATAACCAGAAAGGTTCGGGAGTTTCATAGGTGGGAATTCAAGTAGCTCTAGCTCTTCTTCCACGGATATTTGGTTTGAGATTGGGATTTCTTACCGATTATTCGTTCTTGATCCGTACCTTTTTGATTTATTTCCTACCTAAATTCTAAGTGGCTTCTCAATTTATGGATATGTGACCATTTCAAGAGGAATGCATTCGTTCATTTTGTTCGGATGTGAAGACTCTATGTTGCAATTTTCATTCTGTTGGATTCAGCTTCATTTTATCTGTCTATGTGCTAATGGTGGTCAACCTCTTCAGGATGGCTCCCGCTAAGAGCACCAATCAGAATCAGAATCAGGATCCGCCACCACCTGCACCTCCTCCGGAGGCATGGCAAGCTGTTATGGCCGCAACCAATGCAAACACACAGTTGGTCATGCAAATTCTTCAAGAGCGCAATCAAGGCAACCAAGGGAACCAAGGCAACAATCAGAATCACTTTGCTACACTCAACCAGTTGCTTGCTAACAGGCCAAAGACTTTCAGCAATTGTGTTGAGGCAACCGATGCTGACGATTGGCTTGTGGATCTGTGCAAGCATTTCGAGTGTAGTAACGTCAGGCCTGAGGACTTCGTCAAGTTCGCTTCCTTCCAACTCAAAGATCAAGCTGCAGAATGGTTTCAGTAGTACAAGGACTCCAGAGGTGGACGTGTGATCACTTGGGATGAATTCCGTCAAGATCAGAGCTCACCATATCCCTCAAAGTGTGGTTGAAAGCAAGCGTGAGGAATTCCGCAACCTGAAACAAGGCTCTTTGTCTGTCTATGACTACAAAAAGTTGTTTCAGAAGCTCGCCCGCTTTGCTAAGCAGGACGTCCCTGATGAGAAGAGCATGATATACCAGTTCAGGGGTGGTCTCAGGGAAGAAATTCAGCTAGCTCTTGTCCTCTTTGAGCCTTTGAGGTACGATGAGTTCTACAACATGGCATTGAAGCAAGAGGCTTCTCAATTGAGGTGTGATGCTTCCAAGAAGCGAGTCAGAGATGCTACTCCTTCTTCCTCTACTCAAGTGGCCAAGCAGCAGAAGTATTGGCTTCCTCCTCCTCTGTTCCGTCAGCCGTATCAGCAGAAGAGCAAAGGTGGCAGTGGATGTTCCCACCCACCCAACCCTGGCTTTCAGAACAAGACTTCGTCTCATCCTCCAAGATCGAGTGCTCCATATCACCGACCGCTTTCAAAGGTCACGTGCAACAAGTGCCAACAGAAGGGTCACTATGCCAACAAGTGCTTCAACCAGAGGCGTCTTCCTCCTCCTCCTCCTGTGAGATCGGCAAGTACAGCTGTGGTCAAGCATAACCCCAAGCACGCCAAGGTCAAATTGCTGAATGCAGCCCAGGCAGAGGACTCATCAGATGTCATCATGGGTAACCTTCCTGTTAACGATATTCCTGCAAAAGTACTTTCTGACACTGGTGCATCGCATTGTTTCATGTCAAAGCCATTTTTTACCAAGCATGAGTTCGTTTCTTCTCATTTGGGTAAACAAATGGATATCGTTCCTCCTGGCAAACGTTTGAGTGCAAGTCTGGAGGTGCCAGATGTTACTATCACGTTGGGCGACTACAAGTTCCTTTCTTCCCTAATGGTTCTTGGTAACTCGGATATTGATCTTATTCTCGGGATGGATTGGCTTTCTAACCACAAGGCGCATCTTGATTGTGCAGCCAGGCAGATTCAATTGACTCATTTGTCTGAGGATGTAATTGTCTTTCCGCTCGGGATAATACCATCCGTCTGTTTTCTCTCAATGAGAAGGTGAACTGGATGCTATCTCGCAGATTCCAGTCGTTTGCGAATATCAAGACGTCTTTCCAGAAGAGCTTCCAGGAATGCCTCCGCACCGGCCAGTTGAATTCGTCATTGATCTTGAGCCCGGCACGGAACCAGTGTGCAAGCGTCCTTACAAGCTCGGACCTGAAGAGTTGAAGGAGCTGAAGAAGCAACTCGATATTCAAGAGAAAATGGGTCTCATTCAGCCTAGTTCTTCTCCGTGGGGTTGTGGTGTTCTTTTTGTGAAGAAGAAGGATGGAACGGACCGACTTTGTGTTGATTACCGCCCATTGAACAAGAAGACCATCAAGAACAAATACCCACTTCCCTACATCAACGAGCTGTTCGAACAACTCAAAGGTGCCCAAGTATTCTCCAAGCTTGATCTCCGTATGGGTTATCATCAGATTCGAATCCGTGAGCAAGATATTCCCAAGACGGCTTTCAGGACAAGCTATGGGTCATATGAATACACTATCATGTCTTTTGGCCTCGTCAACGCTCCTCCGACTTTCTCTCGCATGATGAACTTCATCTTCAACGCCTACACCAATGACTTCGTTTTGGTCTATCTCGACGACATTCTGGTTTTCTCGAAGAACAAGGAAGATCATGCCAAGCACTTGCGTTTGGTACTCGATAAGCTGAGGGAACACAAGTTCTACGCCAAGTTCTCCAAGTGCGAATTTTGGCTCGATGAGGTTCTTTATCTTGGTCATATCATCTCTGCCAAGGGCATTGCCGTGAATCCTGAGAAGGTGTCTGCAATTGTGAATTGGGAACCACCTCAGAACGTGAAGCAACTCCGCAGCTTCCTCGGTCTCGCAAGCTATTGTCGAAGATTCGTTGAAAACTTTTCCAAGATCGTGAAGCCTCTCTCAAATCTTCTCCAGAAGCACGTCAAGTACGTTTGGTCTCCGGAGTGTGACATTGCTTTCAACACTTTGAAAGAGAAATTGATCACTGCTCCAGTTCTGACTCCGCCTGATGAATCCAAGCCGTACGAGGTCTTTTGCGATGCCTCTCTCCAAGGTCTTGGCGCAGTGTTGATGCAAGAGAAGAAAGTTGTTGCTTATACCTCTCGCCAGTTGAAGCCCAACGAGAAGAACTACCCCACTCATGATCTCGAGTTAGCGGCAGTTGTGCATGCTCTTTTGACTTGGAGACATCTCATTGGGAAGAAAAGTGGACATCTTCACTGACCACAAGAGTCTCAAGTACATCTTCACTCAGCCTAATCTCAACCTTAGGCAGACTCGATGGGTCGAAATGATTCAAGAGTATAATCCGAGTATCGAGTATACTCCAGGCAAGGCCAATGTGATTGCTGACGCATTGAGCAGGAAGGCTTATTGCAACAGTCTGATTCTCAAGCCTTATCAACTCGAGCTTTGTGAAGCTTTCCGCAAACTTAATCTGCAAGTTGTTCCTCAAGGTTTCCTCGCCAACCTTCAAGTCTCTCCTACCTTGGAAGACCAGATTCGCCAAGCCCAGCTTCTTGATGCTATGGTGAAAAAGGTGAAGATTGGGATTGGCAAGAGTCAACCCAAGTACAAGTGCTACCGCCTTGATGACAAGGATACTCTCTTCTTCGAGGATCGTATTGTTGTGCCCAAAGGTGACCTCCGTAAAGTGATCATGAATGAGGCTCACAATTCTCTCCTCTCCATCCAGCCTGGGAGCACGAAGATGTATCAGGACCTCAAGCAAGCTTATTGGTGGACTCGAATGAAGCGCGAGATTGCTCAATTCATGAATGAATGTGATGTCTGTAGAAGAGTGAAGGCAGAACACCAAAGGCCAGCGGGTCTCCTCCAACCTCTTGTCATTCCAGAATGGAAGTTCGACCACATTGAGATGGACTTCGTGACTGGGTTTCCAAAGTCCAAGCGTGGCAATGATGCTATATTCATTGTCATCGACAAAACTCACCAAAGTGGCTCACTTTCTGCCTATCAAAGAGTCAATCACTGCAGCTCAATTGGCGGAACTCTATACCTCTCGAATTGTCTCTCTGCACGGTATTCCTCAAGTGATCTCTTCAGACCGTGGCGGCATCTTTACCTCCAAGTTTTGGGATTCTTTTGAGAAGGCCATGGGCACCAACATCCGTTTCAGCACAGCTTTCCATCCTCAAACTAGCGGTCAAGTCGAGCGTGTCAATCAGATTCTTGAAGACATGCTTAGGGCTTGTGTGATCTCCTTCGGCATGAAGTGGGAGGATTGTCTTCCTTATGCTGAATTCTCCTACAACAATAGTTTTCAAGCAAGTTCGGGCAAGGCCCCATTTGAAATTCTGTATGGCAGGAGGTATCGTACCCCTCTCAACTGGTCCGAAACCGGTGAACGTCAGCTTCTCGGAAATGACTTAATCACAGAGGCAGAGGAAATGTGCAAAGTCATTCGAGATAACCTCAAAGCAGCCCAATTCCGCCAGAAGAGCTACTATGATAGTAAGCACCGTGATTTGGCTTTCGAGATCGGAGATCACGTTTACCTCCGCGTCTCTCCAATTAAAGGTACTCGTCGCTTTGGTATCAAAGGGAAGCTTGCCCCCAGATACGTGGGACCTTTCAAGATTGTCAGCAAGAGAGGCGATCTCGCCTATCAACTCGAGCTTCCTTCAAACTTTGCAAATGTTCATGACGTGTTCCATGTCTCTCAGCTCCGAAAGTGCTTCAAGACTCCTCAACGCACTGTCAACTTCGAGGACATTGAGCTCCAAGAAGATCTCTCCTATCGTGAGCACCAAGTTGCTATTCTTGAAGAGACGGAACGCAAGACTCGCAACAAGTCAATCAAATTCCTCAAAGTCAAGTGGTCACACCATTCCGACCGTGAAGCTACTTGGGAATGCGAGGATCACCTCCGTTCTGAATACCCGGCGTTCTTTCAGTCCTAGATCTCGGGACGAGATCCTTTCGTAGTGGTGGAGTGTTGTAACACCCCGGATATGACTTTCCCAATATGTATTCCAACTCTTGCCGTTTCCGGCCTTAAGTTATTTTATTTCCTCGGGTTCGGGTTTTTGTCTCCGTGTGTTGTTGTCGTTGTCATGCATCTCATATCATGTCATCATGTGCATTGCATTTGCATACGTGTTCATCTCATGCATTCAAGCATTTTCCCCGTTGTCCGTTTTGCATTCCGGCGCTTCGTTCTCCTCCGGTGGTCATTTCTACCTTTCTTTCATGTGTGGGGATTAAACATTTCCGGATTGGACCGAGACTTGCCAAGCGTCCTTGGTTTACCACCGGTAGACCGCCTGTCAAGTTTCATACCATTTGGACTTCGTTTGATACTCCAACTGTTAACTGAGGGACCGAAAAGGCCTCGTGTGTGTTGCAGCCCAACACCCCTCCAAGTTGGCCCAAAACCCACCAAAAACCTCTCCATCATCTAGAGCGTTCGATCACTGTCGCGTGGCCGAAAACCGCACCTCATTTGGACTCTCCTATCCCTCTATGCCTATTTATAGCCCCCCTCCGAAATCCATGGGTCCTTCTTCCCCAAACCCTAGATCTATCTCCACCCGCCACCGCCGGACAAAAATTCGCAGACCGGACATGTCCGTCCTCCCCGCGCCGCCGCCACGTGTCGGCTCCCGAGTGGCCGAGCCGCCGTGCCCACATCGTCGCGCCGCCACCCGCACGCGCGGCCCGTCCGGCCCGCGCGGGGCCCCCGCACGGCCCGTTCCCCGCCGCTTGCCTGCCTCTTCGCCGGCACCTGCCTCCCTCTGCGACTCCGCGCCGCCACGCCAGGGCGCTGCCCTCACCGCTTCTCCGGCGGCCGACCGCCGCATCGTCGTCGGGCCGCAGCACCGCTCCGGCCATCTCCAACCGCGGCCCCGGGCCTCCTCCGCCGGCGGATCCGGCGCCCAAGTCCCTCTCCGTCCTTTGCTAGCTCCTTCCGGCGAACCTCGGCAAGTCCGGCCACCTCGGCTTCTTCTCCGGCGAACAGCTCCAGCAACCTCGGGAAGAATGCAGATCTGAGATCCGAAATCTCAGTTGACTTTCTCCCGAAACCCTAGTTCATATTGCCATGTTCATCGTGCCGTAACTTTGCATCCGTAGCTCTGTTTTGGGCATGTAGCATATCAAAATGTTCGTCTCAGGGAGTAAATCATTTCATCTCATTGCATCATTTTCATTTGAGTTCATCTTGATGCCCGAAATTCTGTTAGAAGAGTGTTACTTGAGTTAATTGTCAGATCTGCTGCTCCATTTAGATATTTCTCATTTTGCCATGATTATTGTGTGCATAATATGCCCAGGTGCTCTTCATGTGTTTTGTTAAGGGTTTTTCCATCTTTCCAGAGGTGCAACCCATGTATTTTTGTGATGTGTGTGGTGACTAGCACAAGCTTGCAAAGTAAGGCATTTGTTAATGCTGATTTCAGGGACTTAGCATTTCCACTAAGTCCTTGGTCTGATTATCTCATATGGCCATATGTTCATGTTGTTTCCTAGTGATCCGTGCCTCTTTTGAGGATGATCAGTAAGGATGATTTTTTAATCTTGTAGTGCTATATCCATTCATGTCTTTGTTTGCATTTATGGAGCACCCTAGCTTGAGACAATCGAGCTCTACTTTTGTCATTTCGTGAATCTGGGCAGATTGTCTACTTGTTAGCAATTTTGCCGAGGATGTTGTAGTTGATCCATGCATGCTATGGTGTTGTTCTTGCCATGTCTAGCTTGCATTGTGTGTATTCTTGATGGGTGTATGCTTAGATTGTCATGACTTGCTCTGTAGTGAGTGCATCGAGCTCGTAAACATGCCTACTTGATATCTGTTTCAGCATGCTCCAGTTTTCACTAAGTCTGAAAACTGATTATGTTTTTGCCATGTTCACATGCTTGCAAATGTATTTTCTGTTTCCCTTTTGGCTCAAGGTCACTAAGGGACTTTTGTTAAGCTCTTTGAGTAGCTCCATGCCATGCTTTACTTTGCCATGTTCAGGTCCTGTAACATGTAGTTTTGTTGCTCCAAAGAGTGCTATCTGATCTGAAATTCCAGACAAGTGTTAATTTCACTAAGTCAGATTTGTTCACAAATGCATTTTTGCCATGCTTGTTTGAACCTATTAGTGGATGAATTGGCCGTAGCTCAGTGCTAGACTTTTGTTAAGCTTCATGAATGCATTCCTGCCATGTATTTTGATGCCATGTTTGAGTGCTGTAGCATGTTTATCTTGTTGCATTTAGATGGCTACTTGCTGTAAATCGCAGAACGTGATCATATTTGAATTGCTTGCCATTTCCAAACCGTAACTCTGATTCCGACATTCTTTATATAGTTTTCAAGCAATTTCATCTCATCTTTCCAGTGGAACACTTGGATTTCCAAGTTGAGGCCAGGTTCATTCATTCCTTGCCAAATCTTTCATATGCATCACATATTGCATCCCGCATAGCATACCATCCTTTCATCATATTGTTTGAGCTTTGCATGTGGTTGATTGTGTTCCGTTTGCTTGTTTTTCTTGTTTGGGTAGAGCCGGGAGACGAGTTCGCTAACGAGGAGCCCGTTGAGTTTGCTTTCGAGGATCCAGTCAACTCTGACAACTTCGCAGGCAAGATGATCATACCCTCGAAATCACTACTATCTTTGCTTTGCTAGATGCTCGCTCTTTTGCTATGCCTATGCTACGATGCCTACCACTTGCTTATCATGCCTCCCAAATTGCCATGTCAAACCTCGAACCCACCATGTCCTAGCAAACCGTTGATTGGCTATGTTGCCGCTTTGCTCAGCCCCTCTTATAGCGTTGCTAGTTGCAGGTGAAGATTGGAGACCGTTCCTTGTTTGGAACATTATTTACTTGTTGGGATATCATTATATTGCCATGTTATCTTAATGCATCTATATACTTGGTAAAGGGTGGAAGACTCGGCCCCTCGCCTAGTGTTTTGTTCCACTCTTGCCGCCCTAGTTTCCGTCATATCGATGTTATGTTCCCGGATTTTTGCGTTCCTTACGCGGTTGGGTTATAATGGGAACCCTTGATAGTTTGCCTTGATTAAAGCTTTTCCAGCAATGCCCAACCTTGGTTTTACCATTTGCCACCTAGCCTCTTTTTCCCTTGGGTTTCCGGAGCCCGAGGGTCATCTTATTTAAACCCCCCCCCGGGCCAGTGCTCCTCTGAGTGTTGGTCCGAACCAGGCAGCCTGCGGGGCCACCTCGGGGAAACTTGAGGGTTGGTTTTACTCGTAGCTTGACCTATCTGAGTGTGCCCTGAGAACGAGATATGTGCAGCTCCTATCGGGATTTGTCGGCACATTCGGGCGGTGTTGCTGGATTTGTTTTAACCTGTCGAAGTGTCTTGAAGAACCGAGATACCGAGTCTGATCGGAACGTCTCGGGAGGAGGTCTATTCCTTCGTTGACCATGAGAGCTTGTCATGGGCTAAGTTGGGACTCCCCTACAGGGATTTGAACTTTCGAAAGCCGTGCCCGCGGTTATGGGCAGATGGGAATTTGTTAATGTCCGGTTGTAGATAACTTGAACCTTAACTTAAATAAAATGAATCAACAGTGTGAGTTACCGTGATGGTCTCTTCTCGGCGGAGTCCGGGAAGTGAACACGATGTTGGAGTAATGCTTACCGCAGGATGCCCTCTAGTTACTCGTTCGCGCTTTGCCTCCTCTTCTCGCTCTCTTTTGCGAACAGGTTAGCCACCATATATGCTAGTCGCTTGCTGCAGCTCCACATATTTTACCTTACCTTACCTACAAGCTTAAATAGTCTTGATCGCGAGGGTGCGAGATTGCTGAGTCCCTGTGGCTCACAGATTACTTCCAAACCAGATGCAGGGCCTGATGATTCCGCTCCAGGTGACGCGCTTGAGCTCAAGTGGGAGTTTGACGATGACTCTCAACGATACTACGTGTCTTTCCCTGATGATCAGTAGTGGTGCCCAGTTGGGGTGATCGGGACCGTGTCGCATGTTGAGTTATCTTTTATTTTGGCACCGTAGTTGGGCCATGAGTGTTTGGATGATGTAATGCTATTTTATGTACTTGATTGATGTGGCAAGTGTAAGCCAACTATGTTATCTCCCCTTTTATTAATTATATTACATGGGATGTTGTGAAGATTGCCTAACTTGCGACATTGCCTTCAATGCAATTATGCCTCTAAGTCGTTCCTCGACACGTGGGAGCTATAGTCGCATTGAGGGTGTTACATATACCTGGTGTAGAGACCCACTGCACGGGCTCAATCACACTAGAGGTTGTCTTCGGTTCACCGGACAACTTCCGAAGCGAAGAATTGATCTTCGACATCATCCCTTTTCACAGTGGCTACCACGCGCTGCTCTTACGAACCATGTTTGCTCGCTTCAATGCGGTCCCACATTATGCTTATCTCAAACTCAAGATGCCCGGACCCCTCGGTGTTATAACAGTCAATGGAAAAACAGAACATTCCCTCCACACTGAGGAGCACACCGCGGCCCTGGCAGCGGAAGTACAGAGCGGCCTTATCATACCAAAAAATGCATCGACAGTCAAGCCCCCAAACACTATCAAAAGAGTCCGGACTACCCCGCAGCACGACAGTCTAGCTTGTCAGGAGCTCGAATAGCAAATCCGGCCTCCGTCTCAGTCCCAACCAAATTGCGGCACATGTACCATGCGTACATCACTACACGCTGAAGATACCATGGGCAAAGATGGAGGCATAGTAAAGATAAAGTCCAGAATATGGCTCGACCCTATCGGCACCCTCATATTTCTTTTTTCTTATTTTTATTTTTCTAGGTTCCTTACAACCCACATCACCTTTCTATGGTACCAAGGGCCTTTTTTCAAGCCCCTTATGAAAACCCGATCGTTGAATCCTTTCGAAGGACAATACGCCAGGGATAAAAGCAGCATAGACATGTGGCAGAGTATCTAAAGGATCTTTAAAGATCACCGCTTCCTTCTTTAGGACCCGTACACAGCTTTCCCTTGTGCTCAGCATGTAAAATAGCCTCGATGCTTATCGCATTATTTGTAAAAATACATTTTGACGTATCAATCAGACTATAATGGAAGCAGTTTCTCACCCAACCTATTCGGTACTCGCTTATTTCTTAAACTGTATTCCCTTTTCTTCGTCTGATTGCCATGTACACCTCAGTGCGACTTAAATCGCCAGGGGCTCTATCCGGCCACGTACATTTCTTTAAAATAAGTTCAAACACCTTTTGTAGTACAATTCGATGTCACGAATATAGCACTATATGCATCGGCTCCGAATCATGTCTTTGGTCAATAGTTGGGTTGCCCGGCTCCTGTGGTTGCTAGCTTACGTTCCGCTTGTTCGGCTAAGGCAGTAAACGGAGAACTACTGTGATTGTGTTTCCGGTTTATCCAGATAAACACCTCAGTAGAGAAAGCCGAAAACTGACTGTCATGGTGTGGCGAGAGCTGGTCAGCTATTCGGAGACCAATTACAAATCTCTTACGATTTTTTCCGCATTACGCAAGGGACCGGTCTCCATCCGGTCAAGCATCCACATCACCCAAGTTCGGATAATTGAATAATACTAGGGGCTGCGCTTACAATCTCATTGTCAAACTCTTATGGCTAAGTGAGAGCGATAAAGCCACATAGTCTGATTGCCTTGTTCGCCGCACTAACAACTCCTTCAAGGACCAAATTGATGGGTCAAGTGTGTTCAGGTGCGATTCCGAACACCCCCGTACTACCTACGTGGGGGCTAAAGCTGACGACTGGCCAACTCTCACATACCATAAACGGCCGCACAGGAGGAAAATAATTTGAGGCAAAATAAGCAAGATGTTATACATCAGCCTTGTTTCATAATACAAAGTTTGGACAGCAAGGATACATTCATTCAAAAATAATGTCTTTCGAGCACTGGCCCTCTACAATGCGGGATCCTTCGAGGACGTCCTCAAAATACTGCTCCGGTGTGCGGTGCTCTTTTCCCGCGGGCGGTCCCTCGGTGGCATGCTTGACGGCTTTCATCTTCGCCCACTGCACTTTGACACGGGCAAAGGCCATCCATGCACCTTCGATGTAGATCGACCGCTTCACGACATCGAGCCGGGGGCAGGCACTGACCAGCCGCTTCACGAGCCCAAAGTAGCTGCTTGGTATGGGTTCGGTGGGCCAAAGACGGATTATAACATCCCTCATGGCCAATCCGGCCACCTTATGCAGTTCGGTCAACTGCTTCAGTTGATCACTGAGGGACACAGGGTGCTCTGGCACAAGGTACTGCGACCATAACTACTTTTCCTTCACGCTCCCCTCTTTGGCTCGAAAGAACTCCGCATCATCAGCAATACTCCTGGGCAGGTCCGCAAACGCTCCTGGAGAACTCCAAATCCGGGTCAGCAAGATATACTTTCTTCTCATAAATTTGCTCTACGTGTTAAAAGCCTTACCCACCGCAATCTGCTTTGCCTCTTGGATCTCTTGGTAGGCGCTTTGGTTTTCAGCCCGGGCCTCCTGTACACTTTGGAGGGCCTTAGAAAGTTCAGAATTTTGACTCGAAATCTTGCGCTCTAAGGAATCACATTTGCTTATAGCATCCTTGAGCTCTTGCTAGACTTCCTCCACCCTTGATTCATGTTTCAGGTGGGCGGATCGTGCCTCCTCCGCCTCCTTCTTGGTTTCGGCCAGCGCGCTCTTGAGGGTCTCGACCTCAGACGCGTCAGCTATGAGCATAATTATACACTCATTCAGATAACAAATCAGAGCTGATCTCATTTCGGACGTGTTTCAGTGTCACATACCTTGATTTTCCTCTAACTTCTGCCTTAGCTCGGACACTTCGGCGGCATGGGAAGCTGATGCCTGCATAGCAGCCTGTTTATTCAAATATATATATGTATGTTAATCTCCTGCGCAAGTTATTAGATCCTCTGTTCGGCCTTTCTTTGCGAACACCGAATAGAGTCTCAGGGGCTACTATCTATACACAAGCATTCCTCTTATATAGCTAAAAGGCATCATATCACATACCTCAAAGCCTCTCAGAAGGCTAGTGTAGGCCTCGTTCAGCCCGCTTTTTGCGGACTGAACCTTTTCATTCACCGTACCCATAAGGGTACGATGTTCTTCCACAATGGTGGCACTCTGAAGCGCTCCCATCAGAGTGTCCGGCACCTCCGGATTGATAGAGGTCACTAGTGGGGTGGGCGTGCCCCCTTCTTTCGAAGGAGACTGCTCATCTGACTCCGGAGCCGTGTGGGTCTCCGGAACGACATTTGGTTGGGGGCCAAATTGGACATGGCCCCCATCTCCGGTATACATGGGGGTCGGTTCCCCCATGTTCTCGGCAGTAGGGGTATGACCCCTTGGCGCCATCTTGGCGGCCTCTGCTACCTCTTGAGCACTGCGTTGGATTTCCCCGAAGAGGAAGGGATGATGCAGCAAAGTAGCGTAAGTATTTCCCTTAGTTTTTTAGAACCAATGTATCAATCCAGTAGGAGGTTGCGCGCGCGTCCCTAGTACCTGCACAAAGCAAATAACTCCTCGCAACCAACGCGATAAGGGGTTGTCAATCCCTTCACGGTCACTTACGAGAGTGAGATCTGATAGATATCATAAGATAATATCTTTGGTATTTTTATGATAAAGATGCAAAGCAAAATAAAAGCAAAGTAAAAAAGCAAAGGAAATAACTAAGTATTGGAAGATTAATATGATGAACATAGACCCAGGGGCCATAGGTTTCACTAGTGGCTTCTCTCAAGAGCATAAGTATTCTATGGTGGGTGAACGAATTACTGTTGAGCAATTGACAGAATTGAGCATAGTTATGAGAATATCTAGGTATGATCATGTATATAGGCATCACGTCCGAGACAAGTAGACCGACTCCTGCCTGCATCTACTACTATTACTCCACTCATCGACCGCTATCCAGCATGCATCTAGAGTATTAAGTTCATGAAAACAGAGTAACGCCTTAAGCAAGATGACATGATGTGGAGGGATAAATTCATGCAATATGATAAAACCCCATCTTGTTATCCTCGATGGCAACAATACAATACGTGCCCTGCTGCCCCTACTGTCACTTGGAAAGGACACCGCAAGATTGAACCCAAAGCTAAGCACTTCTCCCATTGCAAGAAAGATCAATCTAGTAGGCCAAACCAAACTGATAATTCGAAGAGACTTGCAAAGATAACCAATCATACATAAAAGAATTTAGAGAAGATTCAAATATTGTTCATAGATAGGCTTGATCATAAACCCACAATTCATCGGTCTCAACAAACACACCGCAAAAAGAAGATTACATAGAATAGATCTCCACAAGAGAGGGGGAGAACATTGTATTGAGATCCAAAAGGAGAGAAGAAGCCATCTAGCTAATAACTATGGACCCAAAGGTCTGAGGTAAACTATTCACACTTCATCGGAGAGGCTATGGTGTTGATGTAGAAGCCCTCCGTGATGCATACCCCCTCCGGCGGAGCTCCGGAACCAGCCCCAAGATGGGATCTCGTGGATACAGAAAGTTGCGGTTGTGGAATTAGGTTTTTGGCTCCGTATCTGACCGTTTGGGGGTACGTAGGTATATATAGGAGGAAGGAGTACGTCGGTGGAGCAACAGGGGGCCCACGAGGGTGGAGGGCGCGCCTGGGGGAGGGGGGGGTAGGCGCGTCCCCCCTACCTCATGGCCTCCTCCTTTGTTTCTTGATGTAGGGTCCAAGTCTCCTGGATCATGTTCAGTGAGTAAATCACGTTCCCGAAGGTTTCATTCCGTTTGGACTCCGTTTGATATTCCTTTTCTTTGAAACCCTAAAATAGGCAAAAAAAACAACAATTCTGGGCAGGGCCTCCGGTTAATAGGTTAATCCCAAAAATAATATAAAAGTGGAAAATAAAGCCCAATAATGTCCAAAACAGTAGATAATATAGCATGGAGCAATCAAAAATTATAGATACATTGGAGACGTATCAAGTATCCCCAAGTTTAATTCCTACTCGTCCTCGAGTAGGTAAATGATAAAAACAGAATTTTTGATGCGGAGTGCTACTTGGCATAATGTTAATGTAATTCTTCTTAATTGTGGTATGAATATTCAGATCCAAAAGATTCAAGATAAAAGTTTATATTGACATAAAAATAATAATACTTCAAGCATACTAACAAAGCAATCATGTCTTCTCAAAATAACATGGCCAAAGAAAGTTATCCCTACAAAATCATATAGTCTGGCTATGCTCCATCTTCACCACACAAAATATTTAAATCATGCACAACCTCGATGACAAGCCAAGCAATTGTTTCATACTTCTAATGTTCTCAAACTTTTTCAATTTTCACGCAATACATGAGCATGAGCCATGGACATAGCACTGTAGGTGGAATAGAATGGTGGTTGTGGAGAAGACAAAAAGGAGAAGATAGTCTCACATCAACTATGCGTATCAACGGGCCATGGAGATGCCCATCAATAGATATCAATGTGAGTGAGTAGGGATTGCCTTGCAACAGATGCACTAGAGCTATAAGTATATGAAAGCTCAACAAAATAAACAAAGTGGGTGTGCATCCAACTTGCTTGCTCACAAAGTTGCGGCAGTGGAATTAGGTTTTTGGCTCCGTATCTGATCGTTTGGGGTACGTAGGTATATATGGGAGGAAGGAGTACGTCGGTGGAGCAACAGGGGGCCCACGAGGATGGAGGGCGCGCCTAGGGGGGTAGGCGCGCCCCCTACCTCGTGGCCTCCTCCTTTGTTTCTTGACGTAGGGTCCAAGTCTCCTGGATCATGTTCGGTGAGAAAATCACGTTCCTGAAGGTTTCATTCCATTTGGACTCTGTTTAATGTTCTTTTTCTTCGAAACCCTAAAATAGGCAAAAAAACATCAATTCTAGGCTGGGCCTCCGGTTAATAGGTTAGTCCAAAAAATAATATAAAAGTGGAAAATAAAGCCCAATAATGTCCAAAACAGTAGATAATATATCATGGAGCAATCAAAAATTATAGATACGTTGGAGACGTATCAGCCTCCCGCACTTCTCCCTATCCCGGAAGGGTCCTTCGAGACAACACCTCAGTGTTATCCGTAGCAGTGGGGGGGGAGCTGGCGGAGGTGGCTCGCTCTCCATCATGTTCAGACCCAACGAGTTCCCGGAAGATGAGGATCGTTGGGGGAGGTGACGAGCCGGACTGCAGCGGGCAATTCAACGTGTTACAACAACAAGGACAAAAGCCGGATATATATACAGTACCTTGGAATACTTACGATCCGGCCAGGGGCTTTGGCCTGGGGCGCCACCCGTGGATGTCATCGGCGTCCCTCTCGGAATCATCCATAAGGGAGGTTTTCCCTTTCTTGGACGTTTCCGCATCTAGATCCACGGAAGCTGCCCTCTTCTTCTTTCTCCCCTTAAGGGGGAATTGCTTTCTTCCTCCTCCTCTTCATGTTCGTCTTGAGAGGAGAGAGTTTCGGTGTCTTTGGACACTACGTCTGAAGCGCCTTTACAGCGGAGGCCACCCTTGGCCTCCTTGCTCTTCTTCTTGACCTTTTTTCCAGCGCCTGATACGTGATATGTCTCCAACATATCTATAATTTTTTATTGTTCCATGCTATTATATTATCTGTTTTGGATGTTTAATGGGCTTTATTGTACCTTTTTATATTATTTTTTGGACTAACCTATTAACCGAAAGCCCAGTGCAAATTTTTGTTTTTTGCCTACTTCAGTGTTTCGCAGAAAAGGAATATCAAACGGAATCCAAATGGAATGAAACCTTCGCGAGGATCGTTTTTGGAACAAACGTGGTCCAGGAGATTTGGAGTGGATGCCAAGGAAGTAGCGAGGCGGCCACGAGGTAGGAGGGCGCGCCCAGGGGGGCCAGGCGCGCCCCCACCCTCGTGGGCCCCTCGCAGCTCCACCGACCTACTTCTTTCGCCTATATATACCCCTATACCCTGAAACCTTCGAGGAGAGCCACGAAACCCCTTTTCCACCGCCGCAACCTTCTGTACCCGTGAGATCCCATCTTGGAGCCTTTTCCGGCGATCTGCCGGAGGGGGTTCGATCACAGAGGGCTTCTACATCAACACCATAGCCTCTCCGATGATGTGTGAGTAGTTTACCACAGACCTTCGGGTCCATAGTCATTAGCTAGATGGCTTCTTCTCTCTCTTTGGATCTCAATACAAAGTTCTCCTCGATCTTCTTGGAGATCTATTCGATGTAACTCTTTTTGCGGTGTGTTTGTCGAGATCCGATGAATTGTGGGTTTATAAACTTGATTATCTATGAATATTATTTGATTCTTCTATGAATTCTTATATGCATGATTTGATATCTTTGCAAGTCTCTTCGAATTATCAATTTAGTTTGGCCTACTAGATTGATCTTTCTTGCAATGGGAGAAGTGCTTAGCTTTGGGTTCAATCTTGCGGTGCTCGATCCTAGTGACAGAAAGGGAAACGACATGTATTGTATTGTTGCCATCGAGGATAAAAAGATGGGGTTTATATCATATTGCTTGATTTTATCCCTCTACATCATGTCATTTTGCCTAATGCATTACTCTGTTCTTATGAACTTAATACTCTAGATGCATGCTGGATAGCGGTCGATGTGTGGAGTAATAGTAGTAGATGTAGAATCGTTTTGGCCTACTTGTCATAGACGTGATGCCTATATTCATGATCATTGCCTTAGATATCATCATAACTAGGTGCTTTTCTATCAATTGCTCGGCAGTAATTTGTTCACCCACCGTAACACATGCTATCTTGAGAGAAGCCACTAGTGAAACATATGGCCCCCGGGTCTACTTTACATCATATAAGTTTCCAATCTACAGTTTTAGTTTACTATTTATTTTGCAATATTTATTTTCCAATCTATACCATGAAAATACCAAAAATATTTATCTTATTATCTCTATCAGATCTCACTTTCGTAAGTGACCGTGAAGGGATTGACAACCCCTTTATCACGTTTTTTGCGAGGTTCTTGTTTGTTTGTGTAGGTACTAGGGGACTTGCGTGTAGTCTCCTACTTGATTGATACCTTGGTTCTCAAAAACTAAGGGAAATACTTACGGTACTTTGCTGCATCACCCTTCCCTCTTCAAGGGAAAACCAACGCATGCTCAAGAGGTAGCAATACGGTGTCGGGACCAGCATCCTCGTCAACAAAGGAATAGTTGGGTCTTCGGGTAGCGGAGCCAGACAGTGAATCCGCTCCGCCTTCTTCGTCCGGCCTTGTGGGGAGAATGGAGAGTTTAGTATGCTCCTTGGACTTATAAAATAAGGTTATCAGAAAACTTACGGGAGTCGCTCCGTGAGTGCAGTCATGGCCAAGGTCTTTGGTCGTCTTCGGCCATGTCTTTTGGGCCTTGAAATGTAGCTTCTGCTGGGGAACGCAATAATTTCAAAAAAAATCTTACGTACACGCAAGGTCTATCATGGTGATGCATAGCAACGAGAAGGGAAGAGTGTCATCCACGTACCCTCGTAGACCATAAGCGGAAGTGTTATGACAATGCGGTTGATGTAGTCATACGTCTTCACGATCCGAGCGATCCTAGTACCGAAAGTACGGTGATGTCTACTACACAACCTTCTTCTTGTAGACATTGTTGGGCCTCCAAGTGCAGAGGTTTGTAGGACAATAGCAAATTTCCCTCAAGTGGATAACCTAAGGTTTATCAATCCGTAGGAGGCGTAGGATGAAGATGGTCTCTCTCAAGCAACCCTGCAACCAAATAACAAAGAGTCTCTTGTGTCCCCAACACACCCAATACAATGGTAAATTGTATAGATGCACTAGTTCGGCGAAGAGATGGTGATACAAGTGCAATATGGATAGTAGATAAAGGTTTTTGTAATCTTAAAATATAAAAACAGCAAGGTAACTAATGATAAAAGTGAGCGTAAACGATATTGCAATGGTAGGAAATAAGGCCTAGGGTTCATACTTTCGCTAGTGTAAGTTCCCTCAACGATACTAACATAATTGGATCACATAACTATCCCTCAACATGCAACAAAGAGTCACTCCAAAGTCACTAATAGCGGAGAACGAACGAAGAGATTATGGTAGGGTACGAAACCACCTCAAAGTTATTCTTTCCAATCAATCCGTTTGGCTATTCCTATAAGTGTCACAAACAGCCCTAGAGTTCGTACTAGAATAACACCTTAAGACGCAAATCAACCAAAACCCTAATGTCACCTAGATACTCCAATGTCACCTCAAGTATCCGTGGGTATGATTATACGATATGCATCACACAATCTCAGATTCATCTATTCAACCAACACAAAGGACCTCAAAGAGTGCCCCAAAGTTTCTACCAGAGAATCACGACGAAAACGTGTGCCAACCCTTATGCATAGGTTCATGGGCGGAACCCGCAAGTTGATCACCAAAATATACATCAAGTGGATCAATAGAATACCCCATTGTCACCACGGGTATCCCACGCAAGACATACATCAAGTGTTCTCAAATCTTTAAAGACTCAATCCGATAAGATTACTTCAAAGGGGAAACTCAATTCATTACAAGAGAGAAGAGGGGGAGGAGAAACATAGGATCCAACTATAGTAGCAAAGCTCGCGATACATCAAGATCGTGCCAAATCAAGAACATGAGAGAGAGAGAGATCAAACACATAGCTACTGGTACATACCCTCAGCCCCGAGGGAGAACTACTCCCTCCTCGTCATGGAGAGCACCGGGATGATGAAGATGGCCACCGGAGAGGGATTGCCCCCTCCGGCAGGGTGCCGAAACGGGTCTAGATTGGTTTTCGGTGGCTACGGAGGCTTCCGGCGGCGGAACTCCCGATCTATTGTGCTCACGGATGTTTTTAGGGTATATGGAGATATGTAGGCAGAAGAAGTACGTCAGGGGGGCCACGAGGGGCTCACGAGGGTGGAGGGCGCGCCCAGGGGGTGGGCGCGCCCCCCTACCTCGTGACCTCCTCACAGATCCCCCGACATGCACTCCAAGTCTTCTGGGCTTCTTTCCTTCCAAAAATGAGTTCCATGAAGTTTCAGGTCAATTGGACTCCATTTGATTTTCCTTTTCTTCGAAACCCTAAAACAGGGTAAAAATAGAAACTGGCACTGGGCTCTGGGTTAATAGGTTAGTCCCAAAAATGATATAAAAGTGTATAATAAAGCCCATAAACATTCAAAACACTAGATAATATAGCATGGAGAAATCAAAAATTATAGATACATTGGAGACGTATCAGCATCCCCAAGCTTAATTCATGCTCGTCATCGAGTAGGTAAATGATAAAAGAAATAATTTTGGATGTGGAATGCTAGTTGGCATAATTTCAATGTAATTCTTCCTAATTGTGGTATGAATATTTAGATCCATAAGATTCAAGACAAAAGTTCATATTGACATAAAAATGATAATACTTCAAGCATACTAACTATGCAATCATGTCTTCTCAAAATAACATGGCCAAAGAAAGCTATCCCTACAAACTCATATAGTCTGGCTATGCTCCATCTTCACCACACAAAATATTTAAATCATGCACAACCTCGATGACAAGCCAAGCAATTGTTTCATACTTCTAATGTTCTCAAACTTTTTCAATTTTCACGCAATACATGAGCGTGAGCCATGGACATAGCACTGTAGGTGGAATAGAATGGTGGTTGTGGAGAAGACAAAAAGGAGAAGATAGTCTCACATCAACTATGCGTATCAACGGGCCATGGAGATGCCCATCAATAGATATCAATGTGAGTGAGTAGGGATTGCCTTGCAACAGATGCACTAGAGCTATAAGTATATGAAAGCTCAACAAAATAAACAAAGTGGGTGTGCATCCAACTTGCTTGCTCACGAAGACCTAGGGCATTTTGAGGAAGCCCATCATTGGAATATACAAGCCAAGTTCTATAATGAAAGATTCCCACTAGTATATGAAAGTGACAACATAGGAGACTCTCTATCATGAAGATCATGGTGCTACTTTGAAGCACAAGTGTGGTAAAAGGATAGTAGCATTGCCCCTTCTCTCTTTTTCTCTCATTTTTTTTATTTTTTTATTTGGGCCTCTTCCCTTCTTTTTTTATGGACTCTTTTCTCTTTTTTTATTTGGGCTTCTTTGGCCTCTTTTATTTATTTTCGTGCGGAGTCTCATCTCGACTTGTGGGGGAATCATAGTCTCCATCATCCTTTCCTCACTGGGACAATGCTCTAATAATGATGATCAACACACTTCTTTTTACTTACAACTCAAGAATTACAACTCAATACTTAGACCAAGATATGACTCTATATGAATGCCTCTGACGGTGTACCGTGATATGCAATGACTCATGAGTGACAAGTATGAAAGAATTATAAATAGTGGCTTTGCCACAAATACTATGTCAACTTCATGATCATGCTAAGCAATGTGACAATGATGGAGTGTGTCATAATAAACGGAACGGTGGAAAGTTGCATGGCAATATATCTCGGAATGGCTATGGAAATGCCATAATAGGCAGGTATGGTGGCTGTTTTGAGGAAGGTATATGGTGTGTTTATGGTACCGGCGAAAGTTGCGCTGTACCAGAGAGGCTAGCAATGGTGGAAGGGTGAGAGTGCGTATAATCCATGGACTCAACATTAGTCATAAAGAACTCACATACTTATTGCAAAAATCTATTAGTTATCGAAACAAAGTACTACGCGCATGCTCCTAGGGGGATAGATTGGTAGCAAAAGACCATCGCTCGTCCCCAACCGCCACTCATATGGAAGGCAATCAATAAATAAATCATGCTCCGACTTCATCACATAACGGTTCTCCATACGTGCATGCTACGGGAATCACAAACTTCAACACAAGTATTTCTCAAATTCACAACTACTCAACTAGCATGACTCTAATATTACCATCCTCATATCTCAAAACAATCATCAAGTATCAAACTTCTCTTAGTATTCAACACACTCATAAGAGAATTTTATTATTCTTTAATACCTAGCATATTAGGATTTTAAGCAAATTACCATGCTATTTAAGACTCTCAAAATAATCTAAGTGAAGAATGAAAGTTCATCTATTTTTTCAAAATAAAACTACCACCATGCTCTAAAAGATATAAGTGAAGCACTAGAGCAAATGACAAACTACTCTGAAAGATTTATGTGAAGATCAATGAGTAGTCGAATAATTATGCAACTATGTGAATACTCTCTAACATTTAATAATTTAAGATCTTGGTATTTTATTCAAACAGAAAGCAAAGCAAAATAAAATGACATTCTAAGAATGGCAAACATCATGTGAAGAAGCAAAAACTTAGGATCAACCGATACTAACCGATAGTTGTTGAAGAAGAAAGGTGGGATGCCAACCAGGGCATCCCCAAGCTTAGACGCTTGAGACTTCTTGAAATATTATATTGGGGTGCCTTGGGCATCCCCAAGCTTGAGCTTTTGTGTCTCCTTAATTCCTCTCATATCACGGTCTCCCTAAATCTCAAAAGCTTCATCCACACAAAACTCAACAAGGACTCGTGAGATAAGTTAGTATAAACCGTTGCAAAAACCTTATCATACTCTACTGTAGCAAATCACTAAAATTATTATTTAACATTGCATACTAAATGCCTCTGCATATTTAATAGTCCTATCCTCAAATAGAATCATTAAAGAAGCAAACATATGCAAACAATGCAAACATAACAGCAATCTGCCTAAACAGGATAGTCTGTAAAGAATGCAGCAACATCCATACTTCCCTAGCTCCAAAAATTATGAAAAAAAAAATCCCACTGTAGTAAATTTATCCGATCTTAATATGCAAAAGGTTTCAACATTTTATCACATTCTGACTTCTCTAGGGAATTATTACAACAGCGGTAAACTTTCTGTTTTCAAACAGCAACATGTATACTTGTAACATAGGCATAGTAAAGGCTATCAATGCCACTTTATTGAAATAAAATATGCAAAACATTGCTCTAAATAACAGCAAGAAAATCCTAACGAAATAAATTGATTCTCCAAGCAAAACACATATCATGTGGCGAATAAAAATATAGCTCCAAGTAAAGTTACCGATGAACGAAGACGAAAGAGAGGAAGCCTTCCGGGGCATCCCCAAGCTTAGGCTCTTGGTTGTCCTTGAATATTACCTTGGGGTGCCTTGGGCATCCCCAAGCTTAGGCTCTTGCCACTCCTTATTCCATAGTCCATCGAATCTTTACCCAAAACTTGAAAACTTCACAACACAAAACTTAAAGTAGAAAACTCGTGAGCTCCGTTAGCGAAAGAAAACAAAACACCCCTTCAAGGTACTGTAATTAACTCATTATTTATTTATATTTGTGTTAAACCTACTGTATTCCAACTTCTCTATGGTTTATAAACTATTTTACTAGCCATAGGTTCATAAAAATAAGCAAACAACACACGAAAAACAGAATCTGTCAAAAACAGAATAGTCTGTAGTAATCTGGATCAAACGTATACTTATGGAACTCATAAAATTCTCAAATAAATTGCTAGACCTGAGGAATTTATCTATTAATCATATGCAAAAAGAATTAACTAAATAGAACTTTCTAAATAAACATGGCAGCAATTCTCGTGAGCGCTAAAGTTTCTGTTTTTTTACAGCATGAGCAACAAGACTTTCCCCGAGTCTTCCCAAAGGTTCTACTTGGCACAAACACTATTTAAAACAATAAAACCACATATAAACATAGGCTAGATGAATTATTTATTACTAAACAGGAACAAAAAGCAAGGAACAAAAATAAAGTTGGGTTGCCTCCCAACAAGCGCTATCGTTTAACGCCCCTAGCTAGGCATGATGATTTCAATGATGCTCACATAAAGGATAAGAATTGAAACATAAAGAGAGCATCATGAAGAATATGACTAGCACATTTAAGTCTAACATACTTCCTATGCATAGGGATTTTGTGAGAAAACAATTTATGGGAACAATAATCAACTAGCATTGGAAAGCAAAACAAGCATAACTTCAAGATTTTAAGCACATAGAGAGGAAACTTGATATTATTGCAATTCCTACAAGCAAATATTCCTCCCTCATAATAATTTTCAGTAGAATCATGAAAGAATTCAACAATATAACCAGCACCTAAAGCATTCTTTTCATGATCTACAAGCATAGAATTTTTATTACTCTCCACATAACCGAAATTCTTCTCATGAATAATAGTGGGAGCAAACTCAACAAAATAACTATCATGTGATTGAAAATTAAGATCAAGATGACAAGTTTCATGGTTATCATTATTCTTCAAAGCATACGTGTCATCACAATAATCATCATAGATAGGAGGCAGGCTTTCATCATAATAAATTTGCTCATCAAAACTTGGGGGACAAAAAATATCATCTTCATCAAACATAGCTTCCCCAAGCTTGTGGCTTTGCATATCATTAGCATAATGGATAGTCAAGGAATTCTTAAAAACAACATTGCAATCATGCTCATCATTCAAATATTTAGTGCCAAACATTTTAATGCATTCTTCTTCTAACACTTTGGCACAATTTTCCTTTCCATCATACTCACGAAAGATATTAAAAAGATGAAGCGTATGAGATAAACTCAATTCCATTTTTTATCGTTTTCTTTTATAGACTAAACTAGTGATAAAACAAGAAACAAAAAGATTCGATTGCAAGATCTAAAGAAATACCTTCAAGCACTCACCTCCCCGGCAACGATGCCAGAAAAGAGCTTGATGTATAGTACACAACCTTCTTCTTGTAGACGTTGTTGGGCCTCCAAGTGCAGAGGTTTGTAGGACAGTAGCAAATTTCCCTCAAGTGGATGACCTAAGGTTTATCAATCCGTAGGAGGCGTAGGATGAAGATGGTCTCTCTCAAGCAACCCTGCAACCAAATAACAAAGAGTCACTTGTGTGCCCAACACACCCAATACAATGGTAAATTGTATAGGTGCACTAGTTCGGCGAAGAGATGGTGATACAAGTGCAATATGGATAGTAGATAAAGGTTTTTGTAATCTGAAAATATAAAAACAGCAAGGTAACTAATGATAAAAGTGAGCGTAAATGGTATTGCAATGCTAGGAAATAAGGCCTAGGGTTCATACTTTCGCTAGTGTAAGTTCCCTCAATGATACTAACATAATTGGATCACATAAATATCCCTCAACATTCAACAAAGAGTCAATCCAAAGTCACTAATAGCGGAGAACGAATGAAGAGATTATGGTAGGGTATGAAACCACCTCAAAGTTATTCTTTCCAATCAATTCGTTGGGCTATTCCTATAAGTGTCACAAATAGCCCTAGAGTTCGTACTAGAATAACACCTTAAGACACAAATCAACCAAAACCCTAATGTCACCTAGATACTCCAATGTCACCTCAAGTATCCGTGGGTATGATTATACGATATGCATCACACAATCTCAGATTCATCTATTCAACCAACACAAAGGACCTCAAAGAGTGCCCCAAAGTTTCTACCGGAGAATCACGACGAAAACGTGTGCCAACCCTTATGCATAGGTTCATGGGCGGAACCTGCAAGTTGATCACCAAAACATACATCAAGTGGATCAATAGAATACCCCATTGTCACCACGGGTATCCCACACAAGACATACATCAAGTGTTCTCAAATCTTTAAAGACTCAATCCGATAAGATTACTTCAAAGGGGAAACTCAATTCATTACAAGAGAGAAGAGGGGGAGGGGAAACATAGGATCCAACTATAATAGCAAAGCTCGCGATACATCAAGATCGTGCCAAATCAAGAACACGAGAGAGAGAGAGATCAAACACATAGCTACTGGTACATACCCTCAGCCCCGAGGGAGAACTACTCCCTCCTCGTCATGGAGAGCACCGGGATTATGAAGATGGCCACCGGAGAGGGATTGCCCCCTCCGGTAGGGTGCCGGAACAGGTCTAGATTGGTTTTCGGTGGCTATGGGGGCTTCTGGCAGCGGAACTCCCGGTCTATTGTGCTCATGGATGTTTTTAGGGTATATGGAGATATATAGGTGGAAGAAGTACGTCAGGGGGGCCACGAGGGGCTCACGAGGGTGGAGGGCGCGCCCCCTACCTCGTGACCTCCTCGCAGATTCCCCGACGTGCACTCCAAGTCTTCCTGGCTTCTTTGCTTCCAAAAATGAGTTTCGTGAAGTTTCAGGTCAATTGGACTCCGTTTGATTTTCCTTTTCTTTGAAACCCTAAAACAGGGTAAAAACTAAAACTGGCACTGGGCTCTGGTTAATAGGTTAGTCCCAAAAATGATATAAAAGTGTATAATAAAGCCCATAAACATTCAAAACAGTAGATAATATAGAATGGAGCAATAAAAAATTATAGATACGTTGAAGACGTATCATACGACACCTCCACGATCTACACATGTTCGACTCGGTGATGTCCCACGAACTCTCGATCCAGCTAAGTGTCGAGGGAGAGCTTTGTCAGCACGACGGCGTGATGACGGTGATGATGAAGCTACCGACGCAGGGCTTCGCCTAAGCACTACGACGATATGACCGAGGTGGATTATGGTGGAGGGGGGCACCGCACACGGCCATGGGATCAATGATCAACTAGTGTGTCTATGGAGTGCCCCCTCCCCCGTATATAAAGGAGTGGAGGAGGGGAGGGCCGGCCCTCTCTATGGCGCGCCCCAAGGGGGATTCCTACTCCTAGTAGGAGTAGGTTTCCCCCTTCCCTAGTTGGAGTAGGAGAAGAAGGAAGGGGAAGAGGGAGAGAAGGAAAGTGGGGGGCGCCGCCCCCTCCATAGTCCAATTTGGACCAGCCCATGGGGGCGCGCAGCCACCCCTTGAGGCCCTTCTCTCCTTTCCCGTATGGCCCATTAAGGCCCATTACTTCCCCGGTGAATTCCCGTAACTCTCCGGTATTCCGAAAAATACCCAAATCACTCGAAACCTTTCCGATGTCCGAATATAGCCTTCCAATATATCGATATTTATGTCTCAACCATTTCAAGACTCCTCGTCATGTAGGTGATCTCATCGGGCACTCCGAACAACCTTCGGTACATTAAATCACATAACTCATAATACAAATCGTCATCAAACGTTAAGCGTGCGGACCCTATGGGTTCGAGGACTATGTAGACATGACCGAGACACATCTCCAGTCAATAACCAATAGCGGAACCTGGATGCTCATATTGGCTCCTACATATTCTATGAAGATCTTTATCGGTCAAACCGCATAACAACCTACGTTGTTCCCTTTCTCATCGGTATGTTACTTGCCCGAGATTCGATTGTCGGTATCATCATACCAATTCAATCTCGTTACCGGAAAGTCTCTTTTCTCGTTCCGTAATGCATCATCCCGCTACTAAGTCATTAGTCACAATGCTTGCAAGGCTCATAGTGATGTACATTACCGAGAGGGCCCAGAGATACCTCTCTGATAGACGGAGTGACAAATCCTAATCTCGATCTATGCCAACTCAACAAACACCATTGGAGACACCTGTAGATCATCTTTATAATCACCCATTTACGTTGTGACATTTGATAGCACACAAGGTGTTCCTTCGGTATTCGGGAGTTGCATAATCTCATAGTCAGATGAACATGTATAAGTCATGAAGAAATCAGTAGCAATAAAACTAAACGATCATTATGCTAAGCTAACGGGGCTTGTCCATCACATCATTCTCTAATGATGTGATCCTGTTCATCAAATGATAATACATGTCCATGGCTAGGAAACTTAACCATCTTTGATTAACAAGCTAGTCAAGTATAGGCATACTAGGGACACTCTGTTTGTCTATGTATTCACACATGTACTAAGTTTCCGGTTAATACAATTCTAGCATGAATAACAAAATTTTATCATGATATAAGTAAATATAAATAACGACTTTATTATTGCCTCTAGGGCATATTTCCTTCAGTCTCCCACTTGCACTAGAGTCAATAATCTAGTTCACATCGTCATGTGATTTAACACCAATAGTTCACATCTTTATGTGGTTAGTTCACATCTCCATGTGACTAACACCCAAAGGGTTTACTAGAGTCAATAATATAGTTCACATCGCTATGTGATTAACACCCAAAGAGTTATCATGTTTTGCTTGTGAGAGAAATTTTAGTCAATGGGTCTGCCACATTCAGAGCCGTATGTATTTTGCAAATTTTCTATGCCTACAATGCTTTGCACGGAACTACTCTAGATAATTGCTCCCACTTACAATATGTATATAGATCGGGACTTAGAGTCATCCAGATCGGTGTCAAAGCTTGCATCAACGTAACTCTTTACGACGAACTCTTTGTCACCTCCATAACCGAGAAACATTTCCTTATTCCACTAAGGATATTTTTTACCGTTGTCCAGTGATCCACTCCTGGATCACTATTGTACCCTCTTGCCAAACTTATGGTGAGGTACACAATAGGTCTGGTACATAGCATAGCATACTTTGTAGAACCTATGACTGAGGCATAGGGAATGACTTTTAATTCTCTTTCTATTTTCTATCGTGGTCGGGTTTTGAGTCTTTACTCAACTTCAGACCTTGCAACACAGGCAAGAACTCCTTTGACTGTTCCATTTTGAACTACTTTAAAAACTTGCCAAGGTATGTACTCATTGAAAATATATCAAGCGTCTTGATCTATCTCTATAGATCTTGATGCTCAATATGTAAGTAGCTTCACCGATGTCTTTCTTTGAAAAACTCCTTTGAAACATTCCTTTATGCTTTCCAGAAAATTCTACATTATTTCCGATCAACAATATGTCATTCACATATACTTATCAGAAACGCTGTAGTGCTCCCACTCACTTTCTTGTAAATACAGGCTTCACCGCAAGTCTGTATAAAACCATATGCTTTGATCACTTTAGCAAAGCATATATTCCAACTCCGAGATGCTTGCACTAGTCCATAGATGGATCGCTGGAGCTTGCTCACGTTGTTAGCACCTTTAGGATCGACAAAACCTTCTGGTTGCATCATATACAACTCTTTTTTAAGAAATCCATTAAGGAAAGCAGTTTTGACATCCATTTGCCAGATTCCATAAAATGCGGCAACTGCTAACATGATTCGGATAGACTTTTAAGCATCGATACGAGTGAGAAAATCCCATCGTAGTCAACACCTTGAACTTGTCGAAAACATTTTTGCGACAATTCGAGCTTTGTAGATAGTAACACTACTATCAGCGTCCGTCTTCCTCTTGAAGATCCATTTATTCTCAATGACTCACCGATCATCGGCCAAGTCAATCAAAGTCCATACTTTGTTCCCATACATGGATCCCATCTCAGATTTCATGGCCTCAAGCCATTTTACGGAATCTGGGCTCATCATCGCTTCCTCATAGTTCGTAGGTTCATCATGGTCTAGTAACATGACTGCCAGAACAGGATTACCGTACCACTCTGGTGCGGAACGTACTCTAGTTGACCTACGAGGTTCGGCAGTAACTTGATCTGAAGTTTCATGATCATCATCATTAACTTCCTCACTAATTGGTGTAGGCATCACGGGAACTGATTTCTGTGATGAACTACTTTCCAATTCGGGAGAAGGTACAATTACCTCATCAAGTTCTACTTTCCTCCCACTCACTTCTTTCGAGAGAAACTCCTTCTCTAGAAAGGATCTACTCTTAGCAACAAAGATCTTGCCTTCGGATCTGTGATAAAAGGTGTACCCAACAGTTTCTTTTAGGTATCCTATGAAGACACACTTCTCTGATTTGAGTTTGAGCTTATCAGGCTGAAACATTTTCACATAAGCATCGCAACCCCAAACTTTAAAAAATGACAGCTTAGGTATCTTGCTAAACCACAGTTCATACGGTGTCATCTCAACTAATTTTATACGGTGCCCTATTTAACATGAATGCAGTTGTCTCTAATGCATAACCCCAAAACGATAGTGGTAAATCGGTAAGAGACATCATAGATCGCACCATATCTAATAAAGTACGGTTACGACGTTCGGAAACACCATTATGCTATGGTGTTCCAGGTGGCGTGAGTTGCGAAACTATTCCACATTGTTTCAAATGAAGACCAAACTCATAACTCAAATATTCGCCTCCGCGATCAAATCGTAGAAACTTTATTTTCTTGTTACGATGATTTTCCACTTCACTCTGAAATTCATTGAACTTTTCAAATGTTTCAGACTTATGTTTCATCAAGTAGATATACCCATATCTGCTCAAATCATCTGTGAAGGTCAGAGAATAACGATACCCGCCGCGAGCCTCAACACTCATCGGATCGCATACATCAGTATGTATTATTTCTAATAAGTCAATTGCTCGCTCCATTGTTTCGGAGAACGGAGTCTTAGTCATCTTGTCCATGAGGCATGGTTCACAAGCATCAAGTGATTCATAATCAAGTGATTCCAAAAGCCCATCAACATGGAGATTCTTCATGGACTTTAGACCAATATGACCTAAACGGCAGTTCCACAAATATGTTGCACTATCATTATCAAATTTGCATATTTTGGCATCAATATTATGAATATGTGTATCACTATGATCGATATTCAATAAACCATTCACCTTGGGCGCATGACCTCAGAAGGTTTTATTCATGTAAACAGAATAACAATTATTCTTTGACTTAAATGAATAATCATATTGCAATAAACATGATCCAATCATATTATGCTCAACGCAAACACCAAATAACATTTATTTTAGGTTCAACACTAATCCCGAAGGTAAAGGGAGTGTGCGATGGTGATCAATCAACGTTGGAATCACTTCCAACTCACATCATCACCTCGCCCTTAACTAGTCTCTTTTTATTTTGCAACTCCCGTTTCGAGTTACTACTCTTAGCAATTGAACCACTATCAAATACTGAGGGGTTGCTATAAACACTAGTAAAGTACACATCAATAACATGTATATCAAATATACTTTTGTTCACTTTGCCATCCTTCTTATCCGCCAAGTATCTAGGGCAGTTCCACTTCCAGCGACCATTTCCTTTGTAGTAGAAACACTCAGTTCCAGGTTTGGGTCTAGCTTTGGGCTTCTTCATGGGAGAAACAACTTGCTTTCTATTCTTCTTTGAAGTTCCTCTTTCTTTCCCTGTGCCATTTTCTTGAAACTCGTGGTCTTGATTTCTACCTTCGCCAATTTCAGCATCGCGAAGAACTTGGGAATTACTTTCGTCATCCCTTGCATATTATAGTTCATCACTAAGTTCTAGTATCTTGGTGATAGTGACTAGAGAACTTTGTCAATTACTATCTTATCTGGAAGATTAACTCCCACTTGATTCAAGCAATTGTAGTCCCTAGACAATCTGAGCACATGCTCACTGGTTGAGCTATTCTCCTCCATCTTGTAGGCAAAGTACCATCAGAGGTCTCATACCTCTCGACATGGGCATGAGTATGAAATACCAATTTCAACTCTTAGAACATCGTATATGCTCTGTGGCATTCAAAACGTTTTTGAATTCCCGGTTCTAAGCCGTAAAGTATGGTGCACTAAACTATCAAGTAGTCTGTTGGGGAACGTAGTAATTACAAAATTTTCCTATGCACACGCAAGAACATGTTGATGCATAGCAACGAGAGGGAAGAGTGTGTCCACATACCCTCATAGACCGAAAGCAGAAGCGTTAGCACAATGCGGTTGATGTAGTCGTACGTCTTCACGATCCGACCGATCAAGCACCGAACATACGACACCTCCGAGTTCTGCACACGTTCAACTCTGATCCAGCCGAGCTTTGAGGGAGAGTTCCGTCAGCATGATGGCGTGGTGATGATGATGATGTTCTACCGACGCAGGGCTTCGCCTAAGCACCTCTACAATATGACTGAGGTAGATTATGGTGGAGTGGGGCACCGCACACGGCTAAGAGATCCAAGGGATCAATTGTTGTGTCTCTAGGGGGTGCCTCCCTCCCCGTATATAAAGGAGTGGAGGAGGGGGAGGGGGCCGGCCACCCTTGGCGCGCCCCATGAGGAGTCCTACTCCCACCGGGAGTAGGACTCCCCCCTTTCCATGTTGGAGTAGGAGAGGAGATGGAAGGAGAAAGAGGGGGGGAAGGAAAGGGGGGGGCGCCGCCCCCCTTCCTTGTCCAATTTGGACTTGGGAGGGGAGGGGCGCACGGCTACCCCTTGGCCACCTCTCCTCTTCCACCAATTGGTCCCATGAGGCCCAATAATCTTCGGGGGGGGGGGGGGGGGGTCCGGTAACCCCCCGGTACTCTGGTATATATCCGTTAACCACCGGAACCATTCCGGTGTCCGAATATAGTCGTCCAATATATGAATCTTCATGTCTCGATGATGTCTACTACACAACCTTCTTCTTGTAGACGTTTTTGGGCCTCCAAGTGCAGAGGTTTGTAGGACAATAGCAAATTTCCCTCAAGTGGATGACCTAAGGTTTATCAATCCGTAGGAGGCGTTGGATGAAGATGGTCTCTGTCAAGCAATCCTGCAACCAAATAACAAAGAGTCTCTTATGTCCCCAACACACCCAATACAATGGTAAATTATATAGGTGCACTAGTTCAGCGAAGAGATGGTGATACAAGTGGTATATGGATAGTAGATAAAGGTTTTTGTAATCTGAAAATATAAAAGCAGCAAGGTAACTAATGATAAAAGTGAGCGTAAATGGTATTGCAATGCATTGAAACAAGGCCTAGGGTTCATACTTTCGCTAGTGCAAGTTCCCTCAACAATAATATCATAATTGGATCACATAACTATCCCACAACATGCAACAAAGAGTCACTCCAAAGTCACTAATAGCGGAGAACGAACGAAGAGATTATGGTAAGGTACGAAACCACCTCAAAGTTATTCTTTCCAATCAATCTGTTGGGCCATTCCTATAAGTGTCCCAAACAGCCCTAGAGTTCGTACTAGACTGACACCTTAAGACACAAATCAACCAAAATCCTAATGTCACCTAGATACTCCAATGTCACCTCAAGTATCCGTGGGTATGATTATACGATATGCGTCACACAATCTTAGATTCATCTATTCAACCAACACATAGAACCTCAAAGAGTGCCCCAAAGTTCTACCGGAGAATCATGAACGTGTGCCAACCCCTATGCATAGGTTCATGGGCGGAACCCACAAGTTGATCACCAAAACATACATCAAGTGAATCACGTGGTATCCCATTGTCACCACAGATACGCACGGCAAGACATACATCAAGTGTTCTCAAATCTTTAAAGACTCAATCCGATAAGATTACTTCAAGGGGAAAACTCAATCCATTACAAGAGAGTAGAGGGGGGAAGAAACATCATAGGATCCAAATATAATAGCAAAGCTCGCGATACATCAAGATCGTATCACCTCAACAACACGAGAGAGAGAGAGAGAGATCAAACACATAGCTCCTGGTACATACCCTCAGCCCCGAGGGAGAACTACTCCCTCCTTGTCATGGAGAGCACCGGGATGATGAAGATGTACACCGGAGACGTATTCCCCCTCCGGCAGGGTGCCGGAACGGGTCTAGATTGGCTTTCGGTGGCTACGGAGGCTTCTGGCGGCGGAACTCCCGATCTATTGTGCTCCCCGATGTTTTTAGGGTATATGGAGATATATAGGCGGAAGAAGTACGTCAGGGGGCGCACGAGGGGCCCACGAGGGTGGAGGGCGCGCCCAGGGGGTGGGCGCGCCCCCTACCTTGTGGCCTCCTTGAAGCTCCCCTTACGTGCAATTCAAGTCTTCTGGGCTTCTTTCCTTCCAAAAATGGGTTCCATGAAGTTTCAGGTCAATTGGACTCCGTTTGGCTTTCCTTTTCTTCGAAACCCTAAAACAAGGTAAAAACATGTAACACCCTCGATGCGACTATAGCTCCCACGTGTCGAGGCACGACTTAGAGACATAATCGCATTGAAGGCATATGTCGCAAGTTAGGCAACCATCACAACATCATATGTAATATAGATAATAAAAGGGGAGATAACATAGTTGGCTTACACTCGCCACGTCAATCAAGTACATAAATAACATTACATCATTCAAACACTCATGGCCCGACTACGGCGCCAAAATAAAAGATAACCCAACATGCGACACGGTCCCAATCACCCCAACTGGGCACCACTACTGATCATCAGGGAAAGACACGTAGTATCGTTGAGAGTCCTCGTCGAACTCCCACTTGAGCTCGAGCGCGTCACCTGGAGAGGAATCATCAGGCCCTGCATCTGGTTTGGAAGTAATCTGTGAGCCACAGGGACTCAACAATCTCGCACCCTCGCGATCAAGACTATTTAAGCTTAATAGGCAAGACAAGGTAAATACGTGGGGCTGCAGCAAGCGACTAGCATATATGGTGGCTATCCTGTTTGCAAAAGAGAGGGAGAAGAGGAGGCAAGGCACGAGCGAGAAACTAGAGAGCAACCTGCGCAAGCATTACTCCAACACCGTGTCCACTTCCCGGACTCTGCCGAGAAGAGGCCATCACGGTAACACACTTAGTTGATTCATTTTAATTAAGTTAAGGTTCAAGTTATCTACAACCGTACATTAACAAATTCCCATCTGCCCATAACCGTGGGCATGGCTTTTGAAAGTTCAAATCCCTGCAGGGGAGTCCCAACTTAGCCCGTGACAAGCTCTCACGGTCAACGAAGGAATAGACCTCCTCCCGAGACGTTCCGATCAGACTCGGTATCTCGGTTCTTCAAGACACTTCGATAGGTTAAAACAAGACCTGCAACACCGCCCGAATGTGCCGACAAATCCCGATAGGAGCTGCACATATCTTGTTCTCAGGGAACACTCAGATGAGCGCTCCATACAACTAAAACCAAACCTCGAGTTTCCCCAAGGGGGCGCTGCACAGGACTCTAGTTCGGATCAACACTCAGAGGAGCACTGGCCCCGGGGGGGGGGCTAAAATAAGATGACCCTCGGGCTCCGGAAACC
This sequence comes from Triticum urartu, assembly GCF_003073215.2. Taxonomy (NCBI): domain Eukaryota; kingdom Viridiplantae; phylum Streptophyta; class Magnoliopsida; order Poales; family Poaceae; genus Triticum; species Triticum urartu. The sequence continues at coordinate 554,101,857 of NC_053027.1, read as the reverse complement.
CAAGGGAAAAAGAGGCTAGGTGGAAAATGGTAAAACCAAGGTTGGGCATTGCTGGAAAAGCTTTAATCAAGGCGAACTATCAAGGGGTTCCCATTATAACCCAACCGCGTAAGGAACGCAAAAATCCGGGAACATAACACCGATATGACGGAAACTAGGGCGACAAGAGTGGAACAAAACACTAGGCGAGAGGCCGAGCCTTCCACCCTTTACCAAGTATATAGATGCATTAAGATAACATGGCAATATAATGATATCCCAACAAGTAAAATAATGTTCCAACAAGGAACGGTCTCCAATCTTCACCTGCAACTAGCAACGCTATAAGAGGGGCTGAGCAAAGCGGTAACATAGCCAATCAACGGTTTGCTAGGACATGGTGGGTCAGATGTTTGACATGGAAATTTGGGAGGCTTGAAAGCAAGTGGTAGGCATCGTAGCATAGGCATAGCAAAAGAGCGAGCATCTAGCAAAGCAAAGATAGTGGTGATTTCGAGGGTATGATCATCTTGCCTGCAAAGTTGTCAGAGTTGACTGGATCCTCGAAAGCAAACTCAACGGGCTCCTCGTTAGCGAACTCGTCTCCTGGCTCTACCCAAACAAGACAAACAAGCAACAAGGACACAATCAACCACGTGCAAGGATCAAACAATATGATGCAAGGATGGTATGCTATGCGGGATGTGATGCGGGATGCATATGCAAGATTTGACAAGGGATGCATGAACCTGGCCTCAACTTGGGAATCCAAGTGTGCCACTGGAAAGATGAGATGGAATCGCTTGAAAACGATATAAAGAACGCCGGAATCGGAGTTACGGTTTGGAAATGGCAAACGATTCAAATATGACCACGTTCTGCGATTTACAACAAGTAGTCATCGAAATGCAACAAGATGAATATGCTACAGCACCCAAACATGACAACAAAATACATGGCAGGGATGCATTCAAGATGCTTAACAAAAGTCTAGCACTGAGCTACGGCCAATTCATCCATTAACAGGTTCAAACAAGCATGTCAAAAATGCATATGGTAAACAGATCTCAGACTTGGTGAAATTAACACTTGTCTGGAATTTCAGATCAGATAGCACTCTTCGGAGCATGAAAACTATATGCTACAGGACCTGAACATGGAAAAGTAAAGCATGGCATGGAGCTACTCAAAGAGCTTAACAAAAGTCCCTTAGTGACCTTGAGCCAAAAGGGATCATAAAATACAATTGCAAGCATGTGAACATGGCAAAAACATAATCAGATCACAGACTTAGTGAAAACTGGAGCATGCTTGATTTCAGGGACTTAGCATTTCCACTAAGTCTTTGAGCTGTTTATCTCATATTGCCATATGTTGATGTTGTTTCCTAGTGATCTGTGCCTCTTTTGAGGATGATCAGTAAGGATGTTTTGTTAATCTTGTAGTGCTCTATCCATCCGTGTCTTTGTTTGCAATTATGGAGCACCCTAGCTTGAGTCAGTCGAGCTCTACTTTTGTCATTTCGTGAATCTGGGCAGATTGTCTACTTGTTAGCGATTTTGCCGGTGATGTTGTAGTTGATCCGTGCATGCTATGCTATTGTTCTTGCCATTTCTAGCTTGCATTTTGTGTATTCTTGATGGGTGTATGCTTAGCTTGTCATGACTTGCTCTGTAGTGAGTGCATCGAGCTCGTAAATATGCCTACTTGATACCTGTTTCAGCATGCTCCAGTTTTCACTAAGTCTGTGATCTGATTATGTTTTTGCCATGTTCACATGCTTGCAATTGTATTTTCTGATCCCTTTTGGCTCAAGGTCACTAAGGGACTTTTGTTAAGCTCTTTGATTAGCTCCATGCCATGCTTTACTTTTCCATGTTCAGGTCCTATAGCATATAGTTTTCATGCTCCGAAGAGTGCTATCTGATCTGAAATTCCAGACAAGTGTTAATTTCACTAAGTCTGAGATCTGTTTACCATATGCATTTTTGACATGCTTGTTTGAACCTGTTAATGGATGAATTGGCCGTAGCTCAGTGCTAGACTTTTGTTAAGCATCTTGAATGCATCCCTGCCATGTATTTTTTTGTCATGTTTGGGTGCTGTAGCATGTTCATTGTTGGGGATATTACTACTGGGCGTAAACCGGCCTATCTGGGCCGAGTTAACTTCGTCAGTAGTTAAGTATGTTAAAGCCCAAGAAGACAGAGGAGGGCTCAAGGCCCATGGTCGGTTCAAGGCCTGTAGCCATAAACCGGCGTTAGTAGTTAACCTGTATTGTAAGTTAGGAATAAGTAGAGACCAAACCGGACACATCTATGAGCCGGTATTGGGACTCCGTAAGCCGACGGGAGTCACCCGTGTATATAAGGGGACGACCCGGCGGCGGTTCAAAGGACAACAGACAACAACTCGAGACATAGGCGAAGCTTGTTGGCTCCCTAGTCATCGAAACCCCATCAATTCCATAACAACTAGACGTAGGCTTTTACCTTCATCGAAGGGGCCGAACTAGTATAAACTCTCTTGCGTCCTTGTGTCCGCTTTAACCCCTTCAAGCTAACCCGTCGCGATGGCTCCACGACTAAGTCCTTTCTCTAGGACATCTGCCATGACAAAACCACGACAGTTGGTGCCCACTGTGGGGCTGTCGCACGATGGTTTCCGGTTCTTGGAGGGCCGCTTTGAAGGACTCGAGGGCTACGCTATAGGCCGGATGACTAAGAGTTGTCGCGGTAAGCTCTACATCAACGACGCGGGATGGGGCCCTGAGGCCGGCTCAATTGAGTATGGGTACCGGGTCCCCTTTGGTAGCATTCACGTTTTCATTGGCAAGATCGGTGAACCAGGCCCTGAGCCGGACATCTGCACTGACCTCGTCGAGACGGCTCAGCATGCGCGATCCGCCCGGGTTAAACCGGCCATGAAGCGTGCCTTCGTGGGAGTCATCCATGGAGGAAGTTATGAGGACGGATCGGAATTTCGCGGCGCGACCGTCGTTTGTTCCGGTGACGAATCTTCGACCGGAGAAACCGAATCTCTTTATCAGCTACAAGATGGCCGGATTGGGAGTTGTTCCGATGGCGATAGTATTCCGGACCCCTCTGATCGGCCCAACCGGGTTGGAATATTCATGGCCGGAACACAAGCAGCGCTTCATTCTTCGACAGCTGCGGCAACGGTCTCCGGTTCAGCAGCGGCGACGGCTGCTGGGGCAGGAGGCCATGTGCGCCCGCTGGCTCAGGTTCTATCAGAACTATTTGATGTGTTGGCTGTGCTTATGGCGGAAGTTAATCCGCCGGATCAGGACGTTCACAACACGGAGATTGCAAAGGTAAAGGAACAGATCACCCGAGCCAAGGCGGATCTGGCGGCTGAGGACACCAGGATGGCCGCAGAGCGGGCCGCCTTAGATGCACAGGCCTACAAGCTTATGTTGGACCAGAGCGCGTCACATGAAGTCATGAGGAGGAAGCACCGATCCCGCTTACCTCCGGTTTTCGAGGCCAGAGACCTTTTCAACACTCCAGGACCAAGAGCCGGCAATCCGCTGGAGGGAAACCGAGCAGAAGTCCCTGGGATCGGTGCATCGGTTCAGCCTCGTCCAATGGACCCGCCTCGTCAAAACACCGTTGTACCTCAGGCTGCTTTAACACCTCCGGGTCATTACTCCAACCCAATGGACAATCTTGTTGCCGCTGCTGCACGGCTGGAGGCCATTCCAATTGAAGGTGACTCGCCGCAGGCAGTAGAGACGCGACGGGTCAAGGAACTTCTGAGGACAGCTTTGGCCCAACAGGAAGCATACTCGTACAGCCGCGACCGGATCCACTCGACCCCCCATCCAAGCCGGAGCTATAGCAGACACATGGATGAACCAGCAGTGTCGAGTAATGAACGACGTGGGGCACCCCGTGTCAACAACCCGGCGGGTGGTGCTGATGACGCTCAGGGAGTGGTGGACCGGGCCCGCGCGCGCAGGGAGGCCGAGTTAGCCACACAACATCAGGCTCGGCAGCTCACGCCGGTTCTTCCAACCACCTTGACTGAACCTGGTGTTACTTCTAGTTCTTTGGGGGTGCCTTGCCTTATCCCCGCTTTGCGTAACGTGCGCCTGCCCAAGGATTTCAAAGGCCCACGCAAGGTACCAAATTACACGGTGGATCAACGTCCAGAGACATGGCTGGAGAGCTATGAGATGGCCATGGAGATGCTTGATGTGGATGACGCGGCGTGTGCTAAATACTTCACCATGATGCTCGAAGGAGCAGCCTGTACTTGGTTAAAAAGCTTGCCGGCTAACTCTATCAGTTCATGGGCCCAATTACGAGCCCGGTTTATCAGCACTTTCAAAGATACCTGTAAACAGCCTATGTCGATAGTGGACTTAGCTGCATGCGTCCAGGAGGAAGGAGAATCAACAACTCATTGGGTGCGCCGGGTTTCACAAGTGTTGCACTCCTCAGACCGCATCAACGCTGACACCGCAGTATTAACCCTAGAAGGCAACTGCCGGTTTGGACCCCTGAAGCTGAAGTTGGGACGGATGAAGCGTCATTGCACCGACATGGGGACCCTCATGGCCGCTTTGGTGAAATATGTTGATTCTGGTAGCACCAAGGATCCCGAATCTGATGATGACAAGACAAGGAAAGGGAAGAAGAACAACAGCTCCAAAGGTCAGCAGCATCACTGGGCAGGCAATGGTGGAGGAGGCAAGCGTAAAGCGAATGGCAACATGGACTTTGTGGCTAATACCAACGCACAGGACAATGGCCAACGACGCAAGGGTAGGCCGAAAAATCGTAATGGAGCACCCAACCCTAACCCAAACCACCTAAACTATCTGCTAAGCCAGCCCTGTCCAAAACATGGGACGAAGGAGGCGCCGGCAAACCACCTTTGGAAAGATTGCTTTATTATGCAGGAGTTCAAGAATTCTAATAATTTCCGGTATGATCACGAATCTAGCGGAGGCTCAGGATCCGGGCCGAGTTACAGAGGAGGAAGTTCCGGTTCAAGATTCAATGGTAATCCAGGCGGACATAATGGTCAAAATAGTCAGAACAACCAGGGTGGTTACAACCAACAACAGCAACAGTCAGGTTACCAGAGCAACCCAAAGCAGTTGAGTAATGGGCAGTACCATGTCTTCACCACTAGCTTGGACAAGCGAGACCGGAAAGTTCAGAGGCGGGCGGTCAACTCTGTTGAACCGGCCATACCCCGTTATCTACGTTGGTCTGAACAGCCAATCATATGGAGCAGAGAAGATCACCCTCCCCAGGTCGATAATCTGGGTCAGTTGGCTTTGGTGGTGGCGCCTCAGGTGGGAGGTTACAAGTTCACCAAGGTTCTCATGGATGGAGGGAGTAGCATTAACATCCTGTACTATGAGACCTTCCATCGTATGGACTAACAGATAAGAATCTCAAACCGTCTAATACAGTATTCCACGGTGTAGTGCCTGGCAGATCAGCATATCCCGTTGGTAAGATAGCTCTGGAAGTGGCCTTTGGGGATGATCATGATTCCAGGTCGGAGATATTGACGTTTGAAGTGGTGAAAATCCAAAGTCCATATCATGCCCTGTTTGGGCGACCGGCCTACGCCAAGTTTATGGCTCGGCCCTGTTATGTGTATCTGCAGCTCAAGATGCCGGGTCACAAGGGGACAATAACGGTTCACGAAAGCCGCAAAATCGCTTTGGAATGCGAGGAAGGAGATGCGGCTTATGCAGAGTCGGTTTGTGCCACCGAGGAGTTGAAGTACTATAAAGACAATGTTGATCCGGCGGACATGACTCCGTTGAAGAAGCCAACTACGGAGCATGATCCGGCCTTGAAGTTCAAATCGGCAGCAGAAACTAAGCTTGTTGACTTCGTACCTGGTGATTCGTCCAAGCAGTTTAGCATGAGTGCCAACTTGGATCCGAAATAGGAAAGCGCGCTCATCTAGTTCATCCGTGAGAATCGCGACATTTTTGCATGGAAGCCCTCTGACATGCCAGGTGTACCGAGGTAACTCGCTGAGCACACACTTAATGTGGATCCTAAATATAAACCGGTGAAACAGTTCCTCCGCCGGTTTAACGAAGAAAGACGCAAGGCAATTGGAGAAGAGGTAGCCAGGCTCTTAGCAGCTGGCTTTATTGTTGAAGTTTTTCACCCTGAGTGGCTTGCCAATCCGGTGCTGGTCCTCAAGAAAAACGGCACCTGGCGCATGTGTGTGGATTACACAGATCTTAATAAGGCTTGTCCAGCAGATCCTTTTGCTCTCCCCCGTATTGATCAAATTATTGATGCTACGGCGGGCTGTGAGCGTTTAAGTTTTTTGGATGCGTATTCTGGCTATCATCAGATCAAAATGGCAGTTAAGGACCAGGAGAAGACGGCATTTATAACTCCCTTTGGAGCCTTCTGCTATGTGTCTATGCCCTTCGGGCTCAAGAGTGCCCAAGCGACTTACCAACGGTGTGTACAAAATTGTCTTCATAAGCAGATTGGCCGTAATGTACATGCTTACGGGGATGACATCGTGGTTAAGTCCAGGGAGAAGGAGACTCTGATTGATGATTTGAAGGAAACCTTTGATAACCTGAGGACATACAAGATGATGCTTAATCCGGACAAGTGTGTCTTTGGTGTACCGGCGGGCAAGTTATTAGGCTTCTTGGTGTCCAATAGGGGAATTGAGGCTAATCCGGAGAAGATCACAGCCATCACTTCCCTTGCTAAACCAAAGTGTATCAATGATGTTCAGCGCCTGGCAGGCCGGATTGCTGCATTAAGCCGGTTTATCAGTCGCCTCGGTGAGAAGGCAATCCCTTTGTATCAGATGTTGAAAAAGACGGATCAGTTTGTCTGGAGTTCTGCTGCTGATGAAGCATTTGAGGACTTAAAACGGCAATTGGCCAATCCGCCTGTGCTCGCTGGTCCCATTAACAAGGAACCGTTGCTGCTATATGATGCTGCTAATGCTCGGGCGGTCAGCGTGGCTATTGTGGTAGAGCGAAAGGCGGCAGGTAAGGAGCATCCGGTTCAACGTCCTGTCTATTATATCAGCGAGGTGCTCATTGAGTCCAAGCAAAGATATCCGCATTGGCAGAAGCTGGTGTATGGAGTTTTTATGGCAAGCCGGAAGCTTAAACAATACTTCCAAGGGCATCCAATTACAGTGGTCAGTTCTGCTCCTTTGGGAGATATCATCCAGAACCGGGAAGCAACTGGCCGGATTGCAAAGTGGGCTATAGAGCTGGGGTCGTACGGTTTGAAGTATGTGCCTCGGACAGCGGTTAAGTCTCAAGCACTTGTTGATTTCATCAATGATTGGACGGAAATGCAAGCACTTGAAGAAAAGCCGGATCATACGTATTGGACCATCCATTTTGACGGATCCAGGCAATTGGAAGGCTCGGGAGCTGGAGTCGTATTAACCTCCCCACGAGGTGATAAGTTTTGTTATGTTCTCCGCTTAATGTTCCCTTGTACTAACAATGCAGCTGAGTATGAAGCCTTGCTCCATGGTCTCTGGATTGCTAAGGAGATGAATCTAAGTCGAGTTAAATGCTTCGGTGACTCGGACCTTGTGGCTCAGCAGGTGTATGGCACTTGGGGCTCCAAGGACCCACTCATGGCAGCATATCGTCGTGAGGTGGATATTGTTGCAGGTTATTTCAGAGGCTATCAGGTGGACCACGTGGACCGGCGGAAAAATGAAGCGGCGGATGCTTTAAGCCGGCTGGGCTCTCAGCGCAAACCGGTCCTGCCCAATGTTTTTCTGGATGTCCTGCACAACCCGTCGGTGAAGATCCCTGGTGAAGAGGATTTGGCTATTCCTGATCCGGAGGCTCAATTGGTGGCAGCTCTTCATGTTATTATGGATTGGACGCTTCCTTACCTGGTGTACAAGAACTAAGGCGAGTTGCCAGAGGATGAGATTCTGGCCCGGCAGATAATCCGGCGATCCAAGTCCATGGCTATCATCAACGGCGAGTTGCATCATTGCAGTGTATCAGGAGCTTTTCAATGTTGCGTGTCCCCTGAAGAAGGCCGTGAAATTTTGTGTGAGATCCACGAAGGAGATTGTGGTGACCACGCCGGTTCAAACTCTCTGGTGGCTAAAGCGTTTCGCCATGGCTTCTATTGGTTAACTGCTCATGCTGATGTGGAGGATCTGGTCAGACGATGTGATGGTTGCCAAAGGTTTTCAAGACGTGCTCATGTACCGGCTAAAGAATTGAGAATGATTCCAATTACTTGGCCGTTTGCGACTTGGGGGCTGGATATGGTTGGACCTTTCAAAAGGTCCAAAGATAAGAAGACCCACCTCCTGGTGGCGGTTGACAAGTTTACAAAGTGGGTGGAGGCAGAACCTGTTAGCAAGTGTGATGCGGCCACGGCGGTTCAGTTCATCAAAAAGGTGATTTTCCGGTTTGGCTTTCCACACAGTATTATCACAGATAATGGTACCAATTTGTCCAAAGGTGCTATGAAGGTGTTCTGCGAACGGGAGCACATCCGGCTCGACGTTTCATCAGTGATACATCCACAGTCCAATGGTCAAGCAGAAAGACCTAATCAAGAGATCCTGAGAGGCATCAAATCCCGGCTCATGGTTCCTTTGCAGAGAACGCCGGGTTGTTGGGTAGAAGAATTACCATTTGTGCTATGGAGCATCAATACAACACCCAACAGATCAATAGGACACACACCGTTCTTCATGGTTTATGGAGCGGAGGCGGTTCTCCCCAGTGATATACGTCATGATTCACCTCGTGTAACGGCTTATATTGAAGCGGACAACGAGACAGCACGGCAAGATGCTTTGGACCGGTTGGATGAAGAGCGTGACATCGCAGCCGCCCGATCGGCGATTTACCAGCAGGATCTTCGTCGTTGTCATAGTCGCCGGGTCAGAACCAGAACCTTTCAGGAGGGAGATTTGGTGCTTCGGCTCATCCAAGATCAGACTGGTATGCATAAGTTGTCCCCACCTTGGGAGGGGCCTTTTGTGGTCAGCAAGAATCTGCACAACGGGTCATACTATCTGATCGATATTCGAGAACATAAGGACTCACGTACATCAGAGGAGGAGACCAACAGGCCGTGGAACATAGCTCATCTTCGGCCTTATTATACCTGAGCCATTGGTTCTACTTATGTACATATTACAGCGATGTATATATTAACTATAATAAACCGGAACCTCAACTAAAGCGGGGTATCTGTTCTTTTACATCATGTGTGGTTACACGGAGTTGTTTTAAAGCGGCTTCCGGTTTACCCTTGAGTTTGCTTTGCTAAAAGCATCGTGTTATATCACTTGGAGGATTGTTCGTGTCCGAACCAATACCATGCCTCTTGATAGGCGAGAGCCACCAGATCACTTGGGGACTTGGTCATGTCTGAACCAGTCATGCCTCTTGATCGGCCTAAGGCCACAGAATCACTTGGGGGCTTGGTCGAACCCGAACCATGACCATGCCATTTGGTCGGCATAAATGCCACGGTTTCATTTGGGGACCTGGCTGACTAGAACCATAGTTACACCTAACGGGAGCTTGGTCGTGTTTGGCCATGGTAACGCCATTTGATCAGCTTAAATAAACCTTTTTTAGCAAATGGTTTTGTCATTGCTTTTGCTTCACACTTTTCTTTGAAGGGTTTTTTTTCTTTTTATTGCATTTTTTAAACCGACAAAGTTTTCTAACCAATCAATTGATGGAACACAGTTCACGTCAATCCGGAGACTATTTGCCCGGTTTGATCCTTGTTGTTAACATCCTCTTATGGAGTAACACGGTGTTTATTATAACCCGGCATGGTTTACATGGTAAACCACCGTCATATATATATATATATATATATATATATATATATATATCATATATATATATATATATACAGGAGCTGTTATCTCCTCCAACAGTGTGGGTTTGCAAAAACTCCGCTTCAAGATTGGCCAAGCCAACTTCACATTCAACGATGGCAGGTATTATGTATCTCAAAAATTTGATCATATACTTAAAATTTTGTTTTGGATGTTTTGATTTTACATCATATTCCGCCTGACGGTACAACCGCGGTGGCACTTGACGAATTTCTCATTTCAGAAAGTGTTTTGGAAAGTTCATTACCACAGGAAGAACAAGTTATGCACGAAGGCATATCAACATCAAAGGTATCAGCTAGCCTATTACAAGGCAACATGGTGCCCATAATAATATAATTGTTTTTCACAAAGGAGAGGCAGTTTTAAAACCGGCTTCCGGTTCAAGCTTGGTCACCAGCCTGGCCTGATGGTTGTGGGTCATCCTGCGCCGCTTCAGCCTCCGTTTCTCTACCCAGTGGCTGGAAATCCACAGTTGTCCAGTCGATTCCCATTAATGCTTGAAAAACAGCTTCATCATGGATCAGCAATGACGGGTCAATATCGGGAGCGTAAGTATGCTTACGGATTGGAGGGATCAGATTTTCCGATTCATGGATTGGTGCAGCTATTCGCTTGTTCTGACTGTCATATTGCGCTTGATAATGAGACAAGTCTGCTTCCTCAGCCAACTGACAAGCTAGTGGACGTACCTCCCGGTTTATTGCTCGCAGATCCGCTTCACCAAATTCTGACCCGTCTTCCTTCAAGCTGGGATAGCCCTGAGCCGCTTCAATAGGATCAAAATCCGGCACCCAGGCTTTTGCCCGGATTAAGGCATTGATTGCACCGGTTCGAGCAGCAGATTTCTTCAGCTCTTCAACCCGGGCAGGAAGCACTGACAGTTTCATCAGAGTATCTTGAATCAAAGTGGGCGCCGGTTTGTTATGAGACGCGGTACAGATGATCCGCTGGGCACCAGTATACAATTGTTCAACCAATGTATAGGCGGCTTTCAATTTCTTCCGCACATCTGACCCCAAGTGACCAATGCGTGTCCCTGAAATACCATAAAGGGTTAATAAACCGGCGACTCTGTAAGACTCTGTAAAAAGGCAGAGCCAATTCAGAAGGCAAGCTGGCTTACCAAAGATAGCAGTGGTCATGGCATGCACGTGCCGCTTTATGCTGGTCAGTTCATCCGTCACTGGTTTTAGTGCAGCCTCGGCATCCTCTACTCATTTGATCAAAGCGGACTTTTCAGTGGCCCAATCCGCCCGTTTCTTCTTGAAGTTCTCCTTAAATTGTTCCGTGGCGCTTAAAGCGCTGGCCAATTTCTCTTTTGCTTTGGAAGTTTCAGCCTGTTGGGTTTTCAGGTTTTCTTGAAGATCGATGACTTGGTTTTCTTTCGTCTTCAGCTCCGCCTGCATGTATACAGATATATGCTTCAACAAATCGGTATAAGGATTCAAGTACCAACCACATAACAAGTTATGCGCTTAGCACTTGGGGGCTAATGCATATTCGATCTTCATCTTTCAATTGTTTACAAAGTCCCAAGGTCAATACAAGTATTCAGCTTGGCACTTGGGGGCTAATGGCTATTTGATCATATATATTCTGATGCGGCAGTTTCAATTACTTAAAGTACCGGTTTAACTACGCTCAGTTGAACCAGCCCTTGGGGGCTACATCAGCGAATTTCAAAGCATCAAGATTTATATTATTAATTCCCGGTTTGAAAGAATATTTCAAACCGGCCCTTGGGGGCTAGGAGAGTCAGCAAGAATGGAAGCATACAAGTAGGAAGGAGCATATGGAAGTTACCTCATATTTCTCTTTCATCATATTAACCAGACCGGCTTCATAGTCACGACTGGTATACAGCCGATTCAGATAGCCGGAATGGATATCTTGGGCGTTCAGAGCAGCGTAAGTCGTCAGATCAGCGTTCCACTTGCCTTTGCTAGAGGCAGCAAATTCTTCCTTGGCAGAATGTTTGGATAAAGCGACAGGATTGCTTGTCTCAGTACGGCCAGTGCCAGTAATGACAACCTCATCATCCTTGGTACCGCCGGTTTGCACTGGAGCTGTTGGCTTGTCAGTAGGTTTTGCTGGACCGGTGGAGCTTTCAATCCGGATGGAATCCGTGGGCTGATGGATAGGACCTGAGGTATCAGTAGGTCTCTCTTCAGCAATAAGATCATCATCTTGCTGCGGTGGATCGTTGGGAATATCCTCAGGAATAGCCGCCTCAGCATTGGGTGTCTTGCCTGCTTCAAGAACGACATCTTCTTCGGCCGTTTTGTCCAGGCGGGCCTTCTTGCTTGGCCTAGGTTTGGCCCTGAGAAGAATAATAAATCAAATACAACATATGTTCTAAGGCAATGTACTGCAAACATCACAATAAGTATAGCTTACCCAAACACCGTTTTAAGCGGTGGGATCTGAGTAGCGGATGACTCGCCAGAAGATGAGTGGGAAGTAACCTGGTAATTGGAGTCAGACGGATTAAGAGGTTGACGAAACCAGCCTGCTTTAGGACAAGCACTGACAAGCAAATTAGAGATCTCTGAATGGCGTTTCCGAACCGGACTATTCGGTAAACCGGCGGAGGTAACTACCTGGCCGCTGTGCCGGGTTGTGCGACGAACTTCGTGTTGTTGGGTCTTCATAAGAAATTTAGGATCCAAATAAGCAAGAGGATGAGAAAATTTAACTTTCTGGTTTGCCTGGCAGATTTTTTGTGAAGGCAAAGTTTCTGAATCGGAAGAGAGAATAATTACCTCTGCAACATCCGCGTGGCTGGCTTCGGCATCATCCTGACAAATATCGTCATCAATAAGACGCATGAAAAATAAACCAAGTGAGTCAAGCTCTACCTCAAAGTCCAGATTATCCACATCATCATCAGGGGCCGGATTAGAAGATGCAGTGGTTCTTTTGCTGTGGGCAGTCTTCTCACAGCTTTAGTCTTTTGCCGGGTTGCTCTTTCCGGTTTGTCTGGTTTTTCTGGTTTCTCCTGCGGCAGTTTTTTGCTCCAAAACGGATCATTGCCCTGATTATGCAGACACTCATATTAAACAATGACCAGACATATCAATAACAGATTCAGCAAAGAGAAAAATCAAAGTCTTACAGCTGGCGGTTTGTTGGTGGCACAGAAGGGAAGTAGGCCGGTTCTAGCGCAGATGTGTTCCGTTTCATTCAGCATCTTATTCACAGCCTCTATGATTTCTTCACCGGAGAGCTGGATTTTTGAATGTCGCAGTGGGTCATCAACACTGCCAGTATACTCGCACATCAAACCGGAGTGCTGACTAAGGGGCAGTGTGCTCCATGATATCCAACAGCGAGCAAGATCAACCCCTATTAAACCGTTGGCCATAAAGGCTCTGAGCTTTGATAGTTGGGGAGCATATTTGCTTCTCTCCTAGGCAGTCAATCTTTGAGGAAAAGGGTGTGTATTGCTGAGCCGCTCCGGACGAAAGCCAGGCAAGGGATTCTCACCAGCAGGGGAGGTGTCTTTGAAGTAGAACCATGTCTGATTCCACTCCTTGGGGTGACTGTGCAACTTGGCGTGAGGGTATGTGACCTCTTTCCTTTTCTGAATCGCCACACCACCCAACTCTGTATTAGAGCCATCAGTAAACTCAGTACGGCGGTTTAGATGGAAAAGGTCTCTGAACAATTCCACTTTGGGCTCCTCTTGAAAGAACACCTCACAGAGCACTTGGAAGTGACACATATTTGTAACAGAGTTGGGGCCAGTGTCTTGTGGATGGAGTTGGAAATCGGCTAAAACATCCCGGTAAAATTTAGAGCCGGGCGGCTTAAAGCCCCGGGCTAAGTGATCTACGAAAACAACAACCTCTCCTTCTCGAGGTGTGGGAGGGCATTCTTTGCCAGGAGCCCTCCAATGGATGGTATCTTTGCTGCCTAAAGCGCCAATCAGGACTAAATCGTCCAGTTGATCCTCTATGACACGAGAAGGAACCCAATTGCACTCATATACTTGCTTGGCCATGATGGAATCTGCAGGGTAGAAGGTCCCAGTTCAAAAATGCATTTGATCGTTGGTATGTGCACTGTTAAACCGGAGACAGAACTATCTGAACCGGAGTTTCATGAAGCAACCAACATCTGGCGGTTCAACAAGGGGACTAATGGTATATACCGGTTTGGAAAATTTTCTATAAGGTTAAACCGCCTGATCTAAGTATTGAAAAGTTGAGATTGCGGATGGACAAGTACGCAGAAACAGGTTTCACAAGATTTCTTTACAGCATTGGATCTGAAGCAAGTTCAGAAAAGAGATAAATGCTTAGAGGTTCAAAGGAGTAGTACCGAACCAATGAGCAAAATGTTCATATAGATCTATGGTTTGAGATGCATAAGTGAAGGTGAAGGTCAAACAACTATCGTTGCACAGAGTAAAGATTTGCAGATTCATCTAAAGATCTATTGTATGAGCAAGATGCAGACGATGAACACTGAAGAACTGTGAAACCCTAGGCCAGATCTGCAGGGGAAAGGATAAAATATTTACCGGAGCTGAGGAAGATGCGGAAGGTTGCCGTGATGTTCTGGTGCGCTCAGGTTGATGCAGCGGCCAAGGATGAGGCAGAGGTCAACGGCGGCGGTGGAGCTCCGAGGCTGGCGACGGGAGGAAGACGAAGAAGGCACGGAAGGAGAAAAGAAATGACCCTTCGGTCCTATTTATAAGGTGGAAGAACATGAGTCAGGCGCGACAATCAAGGGGCCAAAAACGGAGCTGTTGCCTCGATTTCCGCCGATCTATTAAACAAAGAAGCATAATGGATAGCTTCGTTATGACAGGAGACATCACTCTGGTTTACAGCAATCAGAGAAGATGACATCATGGCAGTTTACCAATTTATAAAAAGATGTTGAAGATGAAGTTTTATTAAAGGATTGACATGAACCCGTTCAAATCAATCTGGGGCCTAATGTTGGTTATATTACTACTGGGCGTAAACCGGCCTATCTAGGCTGAGTTAACTTCGTCAGTAGTTAAGTATGTTAAAGCCCAAGAAGACAGAGGAGGGCTCAAGGCCCATGGTCGGTTCAAGGCCTGTAGCCGTAAACCGGCGTTAGTAGTTAACCTGTATTGTAAGTTAGGAATAAGTAGAGACCAAACCGGACACATCTATGAGCCGGTATTGGGACTCCGTAAGCCGGCGGGAGTCACCCGTGTATATAAGGGGACGACCCGGCGGCGGTTCAAAGGACAACAGACAACAACTCGAGACATAGGCGAAGCTTGTTGGCTCCCTAGTCATCGAAACCCCATCAATTCCATAACAACTAGACGTAGGCTTTTACCTTCATCGAAGGGGCCGAACTAGTATAAACTCTCTTGCGTCCTTGTGTCCGCTTTAACCCCTTCAAGCTAACCCGTCATGATGGCTCCACGACTAAGTCCTTTCTCTAGGACATCTGCCATGACAAAACCACGACATTCATCTTGTTGCATTTATATGGCAACTTGTTGTAAATCGCAGAACGTGGTCATATTTGAATTGCTTGCCATTTCCAAACCGTAACTCCGATTCCAGCGTTCTTTATATCGTTTTCAAGCGATTTCATCTCATATTTCCAGTGGCACACTTGGATTTCCATGTTGAGGCTAGGTTCATGCATTCCTTGTCACATCTTGCATATGCATCCCGCATCGCCTCCCGCATAGCATATCATCTTTGCATCATATTGTTTGAGTTTTGCATGTGGTTGATTGTGCCCTTGTTGCTTGTTTGTCTTGTTTGGGTAGTGCCAGGAGACGAGTTCGCTAACGAGGAGCCCGTTGAGTTTGTTTCGAGGATCCAGTCAACTCTGACAACTTTGCAGGCAAGATGATCATACCCTCGAAATCACTACTATCTTTGCTTTGCTAGATGCTTGCTCTTTTGCTATGCCTATGCTACGATGCCTACCACTTGCTTTCAAGCCTCCCAAATTGCCATGTCAAACCTCTAACCCACCATGTCCTAGCAAACCGTTGATTGGCTATGTTACCGCTTTGCTCAGCCCCTCTTATAGCGTTGCTAGTTGCAGGTGAATATTGGAGACCGTTCCTTGTTGGAACATTATTTTACTTGTTGGGATATCATTATATTGCCATGTTATCTTAATGCATCTATATACTTGGTAAAGGGTGGAAGGCTCGGCCTCTTGCCTAGTGTTTTTTTCCACTCTTGCCGCCCTAGTTTCCGTCATATCGGTGTTATGTTCCCGGATTTTTGCGTTCCTTACGCGGTTGGGTTATAATGGGAACCCCTTGATAGTTCGCCTTGATTAAAGCTTTTCCAGCAATGCCCAACCTTGGTTTTACCATTTGCCACCAAGCCTATTTTTCCCTTGGGTTTCCGGAGCCCGAGGGTCATCTTATTTTAGCCCCCCCGGGGGCCAGTGCTCCTCTGAGTGTTGGTCCGAACTAGAGTCCTGTGCAGCGCCCCCTCGGGGAAACTCGAGGTTTGGTTTTAGTTGTATGGAGCGCTCATCTGAGTGTGCCCTGAGAACGAGATATGTGCAGCTCCTATCGGGATTTGTCGGCACATTCGGGCGGTGTTTTTGGTCTTGTTTTAACCTGTCGAAGTGTCTTGAAGAACCGAGATACCGAGTCTGATCGGAACGTCTCGGGAGGAGGTCTATTCCTTCGTTGACTGTGAGAGCTTGTCATGGGCTAAGTTGGGACTCCCCTGTAGGGATTTGAACTTTTGAAAGCCGTGCCCGCGGTTATGGGCAGATGGGAATTTGTTAATGTCCGGTTGTAGATAACTTGAACCTTAACTTAATTAAAATGAATCAACTGAGTGTGTTACCGTGATGGCCTCTTCTCGGCGGAGTCCGGGAAGTGGACATGGTGTTGGAGTAATGCTTGCACAGGTTGCTCTCTAGTTTCTCGCTCGTGCCTTGCCTCCTCTTCTCGCTCTCTTTTGCGAAAAGGATAGCCACCATATATGCTAGTCGCTTGCTGCAGCTCCACATATTTACCTTGTCTTGCCTATTAAGCTTAAATAGTCTTGATCGCGAGGGTGCGAGATTGCTGAGTCCCTGTGGCTCACAGATTACTTCCAAACCAGATGCAGGGCCTGATGATTCCGCTCTAGGTGACGCGCTCGAGCTCAAGTGGGAGTTCGACGAGGACTCTCAATGATACTACGTGTCTTTCCCTGATGATCAGTAGTGGTGCCCAATTGGGGTGATCGGGACCGTGTCGCATGTTGGGTTATCTTTTATTTTGGCGCCGTAGTCGGGCCATGAGTGTTTGAATGATGTAATGTTATTTATGTACTTGATTGACGTGGCGAGTGTAAGCCAACTATGTTATCTCCCCTTTTATTATCTATATTACATGGGATGTTGTGATGATTGCCTAACTTGCGACATATGCCTTCAATGCGATTATGTCTCTAAGCCGTGCCTCGACACGTGGGAGCTATAGTCGCATCGAGGGTGTTACAAGTTGGTAATCAGAGCCTTCCCCGACCTTAGGAGCCGCATTGCTTGATCGTTTTTAGCGGCCGAGTTGTGTCTAGAAAAATGTTTTGAGTCATTTAGGAATTATATATCGGAGAGTTTAGGAATTCTTTTTACTCCCCAGTCTCCTCATCGCTCTGGTAAGGCATCCTGACGTAGAGTTTTGAATCTTCTCTTCTCAAATTTCACTAAAAAAAATTTAGGATCACGCAGGTATCTTGGAATCGTTCCGATGGTTTTATGACGAGAACATTGTCTTGGTGCCTCCTGTCAGGGGTTTTGTGGAAGTGTCCTGTGGAGTTGAGCTCTGAGGTGTTGTCGTCATAATTTTATCGTTGTAGTTCTGGAATACCTGAGTTTAGTACGCCGACATCGAAAATCTCTTTTGTGCAGTTCGTTGGTGAGATAACCTCGACGCCACCCAGTACTGGGGCAGGAGTTTGGGAGTATCGCCATAACTTGTATAACGGATGCTTTTCGAAGGTTGAGGTAGATGGTTTCTGAAGTTTTTCTCGGTTATGTGTTGAAGGATGGATACAGCTGGATGTAGGATTTGCTAGATTTGGGTGAGATATTATGCTTCCCGTGTATCCCCAACACCTGATTGCATAACCGGAAAGGTTTGGGAGTTTCATAGGTGGGAATTCAAGTAGCTCTAGTTCTTCTTCCACGGATATTTGGTTTGAGATTGGGATTTCTTACCGAGTATTAGTTCTTGATCCGTACCTTGTTGATTTATTTATCTACTTAAATTCTACGTGGCTTCTCAATTTATGGATATGTGACCATTTCAAGAGGAATGCATTTGTTCATTTTGTTCGGATGTGAAGACTATATGTTGCAATTTTCATTCCGTTGGATTCAGCTTCAATTTATCCGTCTATGTGTTAATGGTGGTCAACCTCTTCAGGATGGCTCCCTCTAAGAGCACCAATCAGAATCAGAATCAAGATCTGCCACCACCTCCCCCTCCTCCGGAGGCATGGCAAGCTGTGATGGCCGCAACCAATGCAAACACATAGTTGATCATGCAAATTCTTCAAGAGCGCAATCAAGGCAACCAAGGGAACCAAGGCAACAATCAGAATCACTTTGCTACACTCAACCAGTTCCTTGCTAACGGGCCAAAGACTTTCAGCAATTGTGTTGAGGCAACCGATGCTGACGATTGGCTCGTGGATCTGTGCAAGCATTTCGAGTGCAGTAACGTCAGGCCTGAGGACTTTGTCAAGTTCGCTTCCTTCCAACTCAAAGATCAAGCTGCAGAATGGTTCCAGCAGTACAAGGATTCCAGAGGTGGACGTGTAATCACTTGGGATGAATTCCGTCAAGATTTCAGAGCTCATCATATCCCTCAGAGCATGGTTGAAAGCAAGCGTGAGGAATTCCGCAACCTGAAGCAAGGCTCTTTGTCTGTCTATGACTACAACAAGTTGTTTTAGAAGCTCGCCCGCTTGGCCAAGCAGGACGTCCCTGATGAGAAGAGCATGATATACCAGTTCAGGGGTGGTCTCAGAGAAGAAATTCAGCTAGCTCTTGTTCTCTTTGAGCCCGTGAGGTACGATGAGTTCTACAACATGGCATTGAAGCAAGAGGCTGCTCAATTGAGGTGTGATGCTTCCAAGAAGCGAGTCAGAGACACTACTCCTTCTTCCTCTACTCAAGTGGCCAAGCAGCAGAAGTATTGGCTTCCTCCTCCTCCGTTCCGTCAGCCGTATCAGTAGAAGAGCAAAGGTGGCAGTGGATCTTCCCCCCCCCCCACCCCCGGCTTTGAGAACAAGACTTCGTCTCAAGCTCCAAGATCAAGTGCACCATACCACCGTCCGCTTTTAGAGGTCACGTGCAACAAGTGCCAACAGAAGGGTCACTATGCCAACAAGTGTCTCAATCAGAGGCGTCTTCCTCCTCCTCCTCCTGTGAGATCAGCAAGTACAACTGTGGTCAAGCATAAACCCAATCACGCCAAGGTCAACTTGATGAACGCAGCTCAGGCAGAGGATTCGTTAGATGTCATCATGGGTAACCTTCCTGTTAACGATATTCCTGCAAAAGTACTTTCTGACACTGGTGCATCGCATTGTTTCATTTCCAAACCTTTTGCATCAAAGTATGAGTGCGATTATCAGTATCTGCAAAGTTCCTTGCAAATTGTGTCACCAGGCAAGCAGATGACAGCTAACACCTGCGTCCCGGAGGTTACTATCACCTTGGGCGACTACAAGTTCCTTTCTTCCCCAATTGTTCTTGGTAACTCGGATATTGATCTTATTCTCGGGATGGATTGGCTTTCTAAGCACAAGGCACATCTTGATTGTGCAGCCAGGCAGATTCAATTGACTCATTCGTCTGAGGATGTAATTGTCTTTGCCGCTCGTGATGATACCATCCGTCTGTTTTCTCTCAATGAGAAGGGTGAACTGGATACTATCTCGTAGATTCCAGTCGTTTGCGAATATCAAGACGTCTTTCCAGAAGAGCTTCCAGGAATGCCTCCGCACCGGCCAGTTGAATTCGTCATTGATCTTGAGCCCGGCACGGAACCAGTGTGCAAGCGTCCTTACAAGCTCGGACCTGAAGAGTTGAAGGAGCTGAAGAAGTAACTCGATATTCAAGAGAAAATGGGTCTCATTCAGCCTAGTTCTTCTCCGTGGGGTTGTGGTGTTCTTTTTGTGAAGAATAAGGATGGAACGGACCGACTTTGTGTTGATTACCGCCCATTGAACAAGAAGACCATCAAGAACAAATACCCACTTCCCTACATCAACGAGCTGTTCGAACAACTCAAAGGTGCCCAAGTATTCTCCAAGCTTGATCTCCGTATGGGTTATCATCAGATTCGAATCCGTGAACAAGATATTCCCAAGACGGCTTTCAGGACAAGCTATGGTTCATATGAATACACTATCATGTCTTTTGGCCTCGTCAATCGCTCCTCCGACTTTCTCTCCCATGATGAACTTCATCTTCAACGCCTACACCAATGACTTCGTTCTAGTCTATCTCGACGACATTCTGGTTTTCTCGAAGAACAAGGAAGATCATGCCAAGCACTTGCGTTTGGTACTCGATAAGCTCAGAGAACACAAGTTCTATGCCAAGTTCTCCAAGTGTGAATTTTGGCTCGATGAGGTTCTTTATCTTGGTCATATCATCTCTGACAAGGGCATTGCCGTGAATCCTGAGAAGGTGTCTACAATTATGAATTGGGAACCTCCTCAGAACATGAAGCAACTCCGTAGCTTCCTCGGTCTCGCAAGCTACTGTCGAAGATTCGTTGAAAACTTTTCTAAGATCGTGAAGCCTCTCTCTAATCTTCTCCAGAAGCACGTCAAGTACATTTGGTCTCCGGAGTGTGACATTGCTTTCAACACTTTGAAAGAGAAAATAATCACTGCTCCAGTTCTCACTCCGCTTGATGAATCCAAGCCGTACGAGGTCTTTTGTGATGCCTCTCTCCAAGGTCTTGGCGCAGTGTTGATGCAAGAGAAGAAAGTTGTTGCTTATACCTCTCGCTAGTTGAAGCCCAATGAGAAGAACTACCCCACTCATGATCTCGAGTTGGCGGCAATTGTGCATGCTCTTTTGACTTGGAGACATCTCTTATTGGGAAGAAAAGTGGACATTTTCACTGATCACAAGAGTCTCAAGTACATCATCACTCAGCCTAATCTCAACCTCAGGCAAACTCGATGGGTCGAAATGATTCAAGAGTATAATCCGAGTATCGAGTATACTCCAGGCAAGGCCAATGTGATTGCTGACGCATTGAGCAGGAAGGCTTATTGCAACAGTCTTATTCTCAAGCCTTATCAACCCGAGCTTTGTGAAGCTTTCCGCAAACTCAATCTGCAAGTTGTTCCTCAAGGTTTCCTCGCCAACCTTCAAGTCTCTCCTACCTTGGAAGACCAGATTCGCCAAGCCCAGCTTCTTGATGCTATGATGAAAAAGGTGAAGATTGGGATTGCCAAGAGTCAACCCAAGTACAAGTGCTACCGCCTTGATGACAAGGATACTCTCTACTTCGAGGATCGTATTGTTGTGCCCAAAGGTGATCTCCGTAAAGTGATCATGAACGAGGCTCACAATTCTCTCCTCTCCAACCACCCTGGGAGTACGAAGATGTATCAGGACCTAAAGCAAGCTTATTGGTGGACTCGAATGAAGCACGAGATTGCTCAATTCATGAACGAATGTGATGTCTGCAGAAGAGTGAAGGCAGAACACCAAAGGCCAGCTGGTGTCCTCCAACCTCTTCCCATTCCAGAATGGAAGTTTGACCACATTGAAATGGACAGCGTGGCAATGATGCTATATTCATTGTCATCGACAAACTCACTAAAGTGGCTCACTTTCTGCCTATCAAAGAGTCAATCACTGCAGCTCAATTGGCAGAACTCTATACCTCTCGAATTGTCTCTCTGCACGGTATTCCACAAGTGATCTCTTCAGACCGTGGCAGCATTTTTACCTCCAAGTTTTGGGATTCTTTTCAGAAGGCCATGGGCACTAACATCCGCTTCAGCACAGCTTTCCATCCTCAAACTAGCGGTCAAGTCGAGCGTGTCAATCAGATTCTTGAAGATATGCTCAGGGCTTGTGTGATCTCCTTCGGCATGAAGTGGGAGGATTGTCTTCCATATGCTGAATTCTCCTACAACAACAATTTTCAAGCATGTTCGGGCAAGGCCCCATTTGAAATCATGTATGGCAGGAAGTGTCGTACCCCTCTCAACTGGTCCGAAACCGGTGAACGTCAGCTTCTCGGAAATGACTTAATCACAGAGGCAGAGGAAATGTGCAAAGTCATTCGAGATAACCTCAAAGCAGCCCAATCCCGCCAGAAGAGCTACTATGACAGTAAGCACCGTGATTTGGCTTTCGAGATCGGAGATCATGTTTACCTCCGCGTCTCTCCTATGAAAGGTACTCGTCGCTTCGGTATCAAAGGGAAGCTTGCCCCTAGATACGTGGGACCTTTCAAGATTGTCAGCAAGAGAGGCGATCTCGCCTATCAACTTGAGCTTCCTTCAAACTTTGCAAATGTTCATGACGTGTTCCATGTCTCTCAGCTCCGAAAGTGCCTCAAGACTCCGGACCGCACCGTCAACTTCGAGGACATTGAGCTCCAAAAAGATCTCTCTTATCGTGAGCACCCAGTTGCTATTCTTGAAGAGACTGAACGCAAGACTCGCAACAAGTCAATCATATTCCTCAAAGTCAAGTGGTCACACCATTCCGACCATGAAGCTACCTGGGAACGCGAGGATCACCTCCGTTCTGAATACCCGGCATTCTTTCAGTCCTAGATCTCGGGACGAGATCCTTTCGTAGTGGTGGAGTGTTGTAACACCCCGGATATGACTTTCCCAATATGTATTCCAACTCTTGCCGTTTCCGGCCTTAAGTTATTTTATTTTCTCGGGTTCGGGTTTTTGTCTCTGTGTGTTGTTATCGTGTTCATACATCTCTTATCATGTCATCATGTGCATTGCATTTGCATACGTGTTCATCTCATGCATTCGAGCATTTTCCCCGTTGTCCGTTTTGCATTCCGGCGCTTCGTTCTCCACCGGTGGTCATTTCTACCTTTCTTTCGTGTGTGGGGATTAAACATTTCCGGATTGGACCGAAACTTGCCAAGCGGCCTTGGTTTACTACCGGTAGACCGCCTGTCAAGTTTCGTATCATTTGGACTTCGTTTGATGCTCCAACGGTTAACCGAGGGACCGAAAAGGCTTCGTGTGCGTTGCAGACCAACACCCCTCAAAGTTGGCCCAAAACCCACAAAAACCCTCTCCATCATCTAGAGCGTTCGATCACCATCGCGTGGCCAAAAACCGCACCTCATTTGCACTCTCCTAGCTCCCTCTATGCCTATATATAGACCCCTCCTCTAAATTCGTGGATCCCCTCTCCCAAACCCTAAAATTTTCGTCTCCTCTGCCGTCAGACGTGTCCACACCCGCCAGACACGCCCGCGCCGCCACGCCCGACCACTCAGGAGCCGCCACGTGGCTGCCGCCTCCTCCCACCGCCGCGGCCCGCCCGGCCCGCAACGGCCCCCCGCGGCCCGGTCGCCGCCTCCCCGCGCCTCCTGCGCCCCGCCGCCCGCCGCCTTCGCCTCGCCGGCCGGCGCCGCCACGTCGCCGCCGTTCGCCTCACCGCCGTTCGCCGACCCCGCGCCCGCGCCGCCTCGTCCTCCTCGCCGCCGGATCCGGCCGGAGGAGGCCGGATCTACTCCTCCCCTGCCTCCCCACCGCTCCATCGGACTCGCCTTGGGCCGCGTGCCACCGAACCCTAGATCTGGAGGTCCAAATTTTCTTCTAAGTCTCCGTTTTTCCTGATTCAAATGCCCTTTTTCATCATGCTATATCTCCGCATCCGTAGCTCCGTTTTGAGCATATAGCATATCAAAATGTTCGTCTCAGAGAGTACATCATTTCATCTCATTGCATCATTTTCATTTGAGTTCATCTTGATGCCCGAAATGCTATTAGAATAGTGCTACTTGTGATATTTGTCAGATCTGCTGCTCCATTTAGATATTTGTCATTTTTGCCATGATTATTGTGTGCATGATATGCCCATGAGCTCTACATATGTTTTGTTAAGGGTTTTGCCATCTTTCCAAAGGTGCAACCCATGTATTTTTGTGATGTGTGTGGTGACTAGCACAAGCTTGCAAAGTGAGGCACTTGGTAATGCTGATTTTAGGGACTTAGCATTTCCACTAAGTCTTTGAGCTGTTTATCTCATATGGCCATATGTTCATGTTGTTTCCTAGTGATCCGTGCCTCTTTTGAGGATGATTAGTAAGGATGTTTTGTTAATCTTGTAGTGCTCTATCCATCCATGTCTTTGTTTGCAATTATGGAGCACCCTAGCTTGAGTCAGTCGAGCTCTACTTTTGTCATTTCGTGAATCTGGGCAGATTGTCTACTTGTTAGCGATTTTGTCGGTGATGTTGTAGTTGATCCGTGCATGCTATGCTATTGTTCTTGCCATGTCTAGCTTGCATTTTGTGTATTCTTGATGGGTGTATGCTTAGCTTGTAATGACTTGCTCTGTAGTGAGTGCAGCGTGCTTGTAAACATGCCTACTTGATACCTGTTTCAGCATGCTCCAGTTTTCACTAAGTCTGTGATCTGATTATGTTTTTGCCATGTTCACATGCTTGCAATTGTATTTTCTGATCCCTTTTGGCTCAAGGTCACTAAGGGGCTTTTATTAATCTCTTTGAGTAGCTCCATGCCATGCTTTACTTTGCCATGTTCAGGTCCTGTAGCATATAGTTTTCATGCTCCGAAGAGTGCTATCTGATCTAAAATTCCAGACAAATGTTAATTTCACTAAGTCTGAAATCTGTTTACCATATGCATTTTTGCCATGCTTGTTTGAACCTGTATCAAGTAGGCATTTTTGCCATGCTTGTTTGAACCTGCAAAGTTGTCAGAGTTGACTGGATCCTCGAAAGCAAACTCAACGGGCTCCTCGTTAGCGAACTCGTCTCCCGGCTCTACCCAAACAAGCAACAAGGACACAATCAACCACGTGCAAGGATCAAACAATATGATGCAAGGATGATATGCTATGCGAGATGCGATGCGGGTTGCATATGCAAGATTTCACAAGGGATGCATGAACCTTTCCTTAACTTGGGAATCCAAGTGTGCCACTGGAAAGATGAGATGAAATCGCTTGAAAATGATATAAAGAACGCCGGAATCGGAGTTACGGTTTGGAAATGGCAAACGACTCAAATATGACCACGTTCTGCGATTTACGGCAAGTAGTCATCTAAATGCAACAAGATGAACATGCTACAGCACCCAAACATGACAACAAAATACATGGAAGGGATGCATTCAAGATGCTTAACAAAAGTCTAGCACTGAGCTACGACCAATTCATCCATTAACAGGTTCAAACAAGCATGTCAAAAATGCATATGGTAAACAGATCTCAGACTTAGTGAAATTAACACCTGTCTGGAATTTCAGATCAGATAGCACTCTTCGGAGCATGAAAACTATATGCTACAGGACCTGAACATGGCAAAGTAAAGCATGGAATGGAGCTACTCAAAGATCTTAACAAAAGTCCCTTAGTGACCTTGGGCCAAAAGGGATCAGAAAATACAATTGCAAGCATGTGAACATGGCAAAAACATAATCAGATCACAAACTTGGTGAAAACTGGAGCATGCTGAAACAGGTATCAAGTAGGCATGTTTACGAGCTCGATGCACTCACTACAGAGCAAGTCATGACAAGCTAAGCATACCCATCAATAATACACAAAATGCAAGCTAGACATGGCAAGAACAATAGCATAGCATGCACGGATCAACTACAACATCACCGGCAAAATCGCTAACAAGTAGACAATCTGCCCAGATTCACGAAATGACAAAAGTAGAGCTCGATTGACTCAAGCTAGGGTGCTCCATAATTGCAAACAAAGACATGGATGGATAGAGCACTACAAGATTAACAAAACATCCTTACTGATCATCCTCAAAAGAGGCACGGATCACTAGGAAACAACATGAACATATGGCCATATGAGATAAACAGCTCAAAGACTTAGTGGAAATGCTAAGTCCCTGAAATCAGCATTACCAAGTGCCTCACTTTGCAAGATTGTTCTAGTCACCACACACATCACAAAAATACATGGGTTGCACCTCTAGAAAGATGGCAAAACCCTTAACAAAACATATGTAGAGCTCATGGGCATATCATGCACACAATAATCATGGCAAAAATGACAAATATCTAAATGGAGCAGCAGATCTGACAAATATCTCAAGTAGCACTCTTCTAACAGCATTTCGGGCATCAAGATGAACTCAAATGAAAATGATGCAATGAGATGAAATGATGTACTCTCTGAGACGAAATTTTGATATGCTATATGCTCAAAATGGAGCTACGGATGCGGAGATATAGCATGATGAAAAAAAGGCATTTGAATCTGGAAAAACGGGGACTTAGAAGAAAATTTGGACCTCCGGATCTAGGGTTCGGTGGCACGCGGCCCGAGGCGAGTCCGGCGAGGTCACCGCGGCTCCGGCGAGCCCAATGGAGCGGCGGGGAGGCAGGGGAGGAGTAGATCCGGCCTCCTCCGGCAGGATCCGGCGGCGAGGAGGATGAGGCGGCGCGAGCGCGGTGTCGGCGGAGCGGGGTGGCGCGGTGTCGGTGGCCGGCGGCGAGGCGAACCGCGGCGGCGTGGCGGTGCCGGCCAGCGAGGCGAAGGCGGCGAGGCAGCGGCGTCGGGCGGCGGGGCGCAGGAGGCGGCGACCGGGCCGCGGGGGCCCGCTGCGGGCCGGGCGGG
Source organism: Triticum urartu (assembly GCF_003073215.2). Lineage (NCBI taxonomy): Eukaryota > Viridiplantae > Streptophyta > Magnoliopsida > Poales > Poaceae > Triticum > Triticum urartu. The sequence goes on along the minus strand of NC_053027.1, from coordinate 554,075,172 downwards.
CCGCGGCGGTGGGAGGAGGCGGCGACCATGTGGCGGCTCCTGAGTGGTCGGGCGTGGCGGCGCGGGCGTGTCCGGCGGGTGTGGACACGTACGGCAGCGGAGGAGACGAAAATTTTAGGGTTTGGGAGAGGGGATCCGCGAATTTAGTGGAGGGGTCTATATATAGGCATAGAGGGAGTTAGGAGAGTCCAAATGAGGTGTGGTTTTCGGCCACGCGATCGTGATCAAACGCTCTAGATGATGGAGAGGGTTTTGGTGGGTTTTGGGCCAACTTGGAGGGGTGTTGGGCTGCAACACACACGAGGCCTTTTTAGTCCCTCGGTTAACCGTTGGAGCATCAAACGAAGTCCAAATGATACGAAACTTGACAGGCGGTCTACCGGTAGTAAACCAAGGCCGCTTGGCAAGTCTCGGTCCAATCCGGAAATGTTTAATCCCCACACACGAAAGAAAGGTAGAAATGACCACCGGAGGAGAACGAAGCGCCGGAATGCAAAATGGACAACGGGGAAAATGCTCGAATGCATGAGATGAACACGTATGCAAATGCAATGCACATGATGACATGATAAGAGATGCATGACCACGATAACAACACATGGAGACAAAAATCCGAACCCAAGAAAATAAAATAACTTAAGGCCGGAAACGGCAAGAGTTGGAATACATATTGGGAAAGTCATATCTGGGGTGTTACAACACTCCACCACTACGAAAGGATCTCGTCCCAAGATCTAGGACTGAAAGAATGCCGGGTATTCAAAACGGAGGTGATCCTCGCGTTCCCAGGTAGCTTCACGGTCGGAATGGTGTGACCAATTGACTTTGAGGAATTTGTTTGACTTGTTGCGAGTCTTGCGTTCAGTCTCTTCAAGAATAGCAACTGGGTGCTCACGATAAGAGAGATCTTCTTGGAGCTCAATGTCCTCGAAGTTGACGGTGCGGTCCGGAGTCTTGAAGCACTATCGGAGCTGAGAGACATGGAACACGTCATGAACATTTGCAAAGTTTGAAGGAAGCTCAAGTTGATAGGCGAGATCGCCTCTCTTGCTAACAATCTTGAAAGGTCCCACGTATCTAGGGGCAAGCTTCCCTTTGATACCGAAGCGACGAGTACCTTTCATAGGAGAGACGCGGAGGTAAACATGATCTCCAATCTCGAAAGCCAAATCACGGTGCTTACTGTCATAGTAGCTCTTCTGGCGGGATTGGGCTGCTTTGAGGTTATCTCGAATGACTTTTCACATTTCCTCTGCCTCTGTGATTAAGTCATTACCCAAAAGCTGACGTTCACCGGTTTCGGACCAGTTGAGAGGGGTACGACACTTCCTGCCATACATAATTTCAAATGGGGCCTTGCCCGAACATGCTTGAAAACTGTTGTTGTAGGAGAATTCAGCATATGGAAGACAATCCTCCCACTTTATGCTGAAGGAGATCACACAAGCCCTGAGCATATCTTCAAGAATCTGGTTGACACGCTCGACTTGACCGCTAGTTTGAGGATGGAAAGTTGTGCTGAAGCGGATGTTGGTGCCCATGGCCTTCTGAAAAGAATCCCAAAACTTGGAGGTAAAGATGCTGCCACGGTCTGAAGAGATCACTTGTGGAATACCGTGCAGAGAGACAATTCGAGAGGTATAGAGTTCCGCCAATTGAGCTACAGTGATTGACTCTTTGATAGGCAGAAAGTGAGCCACTTTAGTGAGTTTGTCGATGACAACGAATACAGCATCATTGCCACGTTTGGACTTTGTAAACCCAGTCACGAAGTCCATTTCAATGTGGTCAAACTTCCATTGTGGAATTGCAAGAGGTTGGAGGAGACCAGCTAGCCTTTGGTGTTCTGCCTTCACTCTTCTGCAGACATCACATTCGTTCACGAATTGAGCAATCTCGCGCTTCATTTGAGTCCACCAATAAGCCTGCTTGAGGTCCTGATACATCTTCGTACTCCCAGGGTGGATGGAGAGCAGATAATTGTGAGCCTCGTTCATGATCACTTTACGGAGATCACCTTTGGGCACAACAATACGATCCTCGAAGAAGAGAGTATCCTTGTCATCAAGGCGGTAGCACTTGTACTTGGGTTGACTCTTGGGAATCCCGATAGAAACTGGCATTGGGCTCTGGGTTAATAGGTTAGTGATGTCTACTACGCAACCTTCTTCTTGTAGACGTTGTTGGGCCTGCAAGTGCACAGGTTTGTAGGACAGTAGCAAATTTCCCTCAAGTGGATGACCTAAGGTTTATCAATCCGTAGGAGGCGTAGGATGAAGATGGTCTCTCTCAAGCAACCCTGCAACCAAATAACAAAGAATCTCTTGTGTCCCCAACACACCCAATACAATGGTAAATTGTATAGGTGCACTAGTTCGGCGAAGAGATGGTGATACAAGTGCAAAATAGATAGTGGATATAGGTTTTTGTAAACTGAAAGTATAAAAACAGCAAGGTAGCGAGTGGTAAAAGTGAGCGTAAACGGTATTGCAATGATAGGAAACAAGGCCTAGGGTTCATACTTTCACTAGTGCAAGTTCTCTCAACAATAATAACATAGATAGATCATATAACGAGCCCTCAACATGCAACAAAGAGTCACTCCGAAGCCACTAATAGCGGAGAACAAACGTAGATATTATGGTAGGGTACGAAACCACCTCAAAGTTATTCTTTCAAATCAATCCGTTGGGCTATTCCTATAAGTGTCACAAACAACCCTGGAGTTTTTACTAGAATAACACCTTAAGATACAAATCAACCAAAACCCTAATGTCACCTAGATACTCCATTGTCACCTCAAGTATCCGTGGGCATGATTATACGATATGCATCACACAATCTCAGATTTATCCAACCAACATAAAAGTACTTCAAATAGTGCCCCAAAGTTTCTACCGGAGAATCAAGAACGTGTGACAACCCCTATGCATAGGTTCACGGGCGGAACCCGCAAGTTGGTCACCAAAACATACATCAAGTGGCACATGATATCCCATTGTCACCATAGATAAGCACGGAAAGACATACATCAAGTGTTCATAAAAGAATCAATCCGATAAGATAACTTCAAAGGGGAAACTCAATTCATCACAAGAGAGTAGAGGGGAAGAAGAAACATAAGATCCAACTACAATAGCAAAGCTCGGGATACATCAAGATCGGGCCATAGATGGAACACGAGAGAGAACACGAGAGAGAGAGAGATCAAACACATAGCTACTGCTACATACCCTCAGCCCCGAGGGTGAACTACTCCCTCCTCGTCATGGATAGCGCCGGGATGATGAAGATGGCCACCGGAGATGGATCCCCCCTCCGACAGGGTACCAGAAAGGGGTCCCGATAGGTTTTTGGTGGTTCTGGAGGCTTGCGGCGGCGTAACTCCCGATCTATGTTGCTCCCCGATGTTTTAGGGTATATGGAGATATATAGGCGGAAGAAATACGTCAGGGGGGCCACGAGGGGCCCACGAGGCAGGGGGGCGCGCCCAGGGAGCGAGGGCGCGCCCTCCACCCTCGTGACCGCCTCGTGGCTCTTCTGACGTGGGGTCCAAGTCCATCAGGTGGGTTTCCTTCCAAAAATAACTTCTCCAGTTGATTTCGTTCCGTTTTGACTCCGTCTGATATTCCTTTTCCTCGAAATACTGAAATAGGCATAAAACAGCAAATCTGGGCTGGGCCTCCGGTTAATAGGTTAGTCCCAAAAATAATATAAAAGTGGAAAATAAAGCCCAATATAGTCCAAAACAGTAGATAAAGTAGCATGGAGCAATCAAAAATTATAGATACGTTGGAGACGTATCAAGCATCCCCAAGCTTAATTCCTGCTCGTCCTCGAGTAGGTAAATGATAAAAAAGATAATTTTTGATGCGGAGTGCTACTTCGCATAATTTCAATGTAATTCTTCTTACTTGTGATATGAATATTCAGATCCGAAAGATTCAAGACAAAAGTTCATATTGACATAAAAATAATAATACTTCAAGCATACTAATCAAAGTAATCATGTCTTCTCAAAATAGCATGGCAAAAGAAAGTTCATCCCTACAAAATCATATAGTTAGGCTATGCTTCATTTTCGTCACACAAAGATGTTCCCAACTTCTATACCCCCGATGACAAGCCAAGCAATTGTTTCATACTTAAATAATCTCAAACTTTTTCAACCTTCACGCAATACATGAGCGTGAGCCATGGATATAGCACTATGGGTGGAATAGAATATGATGATGGGGATTGTGTGGAGAAGACAAAAAAGGAGAAAGTCTCACATTGACGAGGCTAATCAATGAGCTATGGAGATGCCCATCAATTGATGTTAATGCAAGGAGTAGGGATTGCCATGCAACGGATGCACTAGAGCTAAGAATGCTCAACAAAAGAAAACTAATGGGTGTGCATCCAACTTGCTTGCTCATGAAGACCTAGGGCATTTTGAGGAAGCCCATCGTTGGAATATACAAGCCAAGTTCTATAATGAAAAATTCCCACTAGCATGAACAAGACAACTTATGAGACTCACTATATGAAATCATGGTGCTACTTTGAAGCACAATATATGAGACTCACTACATGAAGAACAAGGTGCTACTTTGAAGCACAAGTGTGGAAAAAGAGATAGTAGCATTGCCCTTTTTATTTTCTCTTTTTTTGGGGCCTTTCTTTTTTTTCCTTTTGGCCTTTCTCTCTTTTTTTTGATTGGTCAATGCTCTAATGATGATGATCATCACACTTCTATTGATTACAACATAATGATTACAACTCGATACTAGAACAGGATATGACTCTATATGAATGCCTCCGACGGTGTACCGGGATGGTGCAATGAATCAAGAGTGACATGTATGAAAAATAATGCATGGTGGCTTTGCCACAAATACGATGTCAACTACAAGATCATGCAATGTCAATATGACAAAAGTAAAGCATGTCATGATGATGATGATGATGATGGTGGTGGAAGTTGCATGGCAATATATCTCGGAATGGCTATGGAAATGCCATGATAGGTAGGTATGGTGGCTGTTTTGAGGAAGATATAGGGAGGTTTATGTGTGAAAGAGCGTATCATATCACGGGGTTGGATGCACCGGCGAAGTTTGCACCAACTCTCAATGTGAGAAAGGGCAATGCACGGTACCGAAGAGGCTAGCAAATGCCGGAAAGATAAAAGTGTGTATAATCCATGGACTCAACATTAGTCAAAAGAACTCATATACTTATTGCAAAAATTTAGAAGTCATCAAAAATCAAGTACTACGCGCATGCTCCTAGGGGGATAGATTGGTAGGAAAAGACCATCGCTCGTCCCCGACCGCCACTCATAAGGATGCACAAGCCAGGTACACTTCATGCTTCAAATTTGTTACACAACTTTAACCATACGTGCATGCTACGGGACTTGCTAACTTCAACACAAGTATTTATCAAATTCACAACTACTCAACTAGCACGACTATGATATTATCACCTCCATATCTCAAAACAATTATCAAGCATCAAACTTATCTTAGTATTCAACCCACTAAAAAGAAAGTTTCACATATCTTGAATACCAAGTATATTAACATTAAGCAAATTACCATGCTATTAACGACTCTAAAAATAATCTAAGTGAAGCATAAGAGATCAAGTTTCTTTAAAACAAACCACCACCGTGCTCTAAAAGATCTAAGTGAAGCACTAGAGCAAAAATTATCACGCTCAAAAAGATATAAGTGAAGCACATAGAGTAAACTATCAAGCTCAAAAGATATAAGTGAAGCACATAGAGTATTCTAACAAATTTCAATTCATACATGGCTCTCTCAAAAGGTGTGTACAGAAAGGATGATTTTGGTAGACTAACAAGAAAAGACACAAATAATACAAGACGCTCCAAGCAAAACACATATCATGTGGTGAATAAAAATATAGCTCCAAGTAAATTACCGATGGAAGTGGACGAAAGAGGGGATGCCTTCCGGGGCATCCCCAAGCTTTGACTTTTTGGTGTCCTTGGATTATCTTGGGGGTGTCATGGGCATCCCCAAGCTTAGGATCTTGCCACTCCTTGTTCCATAATCCATCAAAAGAATTCACCCAAAACTTGAAAACTTCACAACACAAAACTCAGTAGAAATCTCGTGAGCTCCGTTAGAGAAAGAAAACAAAAGACTACTTTAAGGTACTTTAGTGAACTTTTTCTTTATTTGTATTTGTGTTAAACCTACTGTATTCCAACTTCTCTATGGTTTATAAACTATTTTACTAGCCATAGATTCATCAAAATAAGCAAACAACACACGCAAAACAGAATCTGTCAAAAACAGAACAGTCTGTAGTAATCTGTTACTAACGCAAACTTCTGGAACCCAAAAAATTCTACCAAAATTAGACGACCTGGGAAATTTGTTTATTGATCAGCAGCAATTGGAATCACTATTTTATCACGTTCTGGTGATTTTTGACAATTCTGGAACTGAGCGCAAAGATTCTGGAAATTACAGCAAGATCAAATAACTATCTTCCAAGAAGATCGAATAGGTTTAACTTGGCACAAACACTAATTAAAAGATAAAACCACATCTAAACAGAAGCTAGATGGATTATTTATTACTAAACAGAACCAAAAAGTAAGAAACTAAAATAAAATTGGGTTGCCTCCCAACAAGCGCTATCGTTTAACGCCCCTAGCTAGGCATGATGATTTCAACGATGCTCAAATAAAAGATAAGAATTGTAATATAACGAGAGCATCATAAAGAATATGACTATCACATTTAAGTCTAACATACTTTCTATGCATAGGGATTTTGTGAGCAAACAACTTGTGGGAACAAGAATCAACTTTCATAGGAAGGTAAAACAAGCATAACTTCAAAACTTTAAGCACATAGAGAGGAAACTTGATATTATTGCAATTCCTACAAGCATATGTTCCTCCCTCATAATAATTTCCAGTAGCATCATGAATGAATTCAAAAATATAACCAGCACCTAAAGCATTCTTTTCATGATCTACAAGCATATAAAATTTACTACTCTCCACATAAGCAAATTTCTTCTCAGTCGGAATAGTGGGAGTAAACTCAACAAAATAATTATCGTGAGATTGAAAATTGAAATCAAGATGACAAGTTTCATTGTTATTATTATTCTTTAAAGCATACGTTCATCACAATAATCATCATAGATAGGAGGCATGCTTTCATCATAGTAAATTTGCGAATCAAAACTTGGGGAACAAAAAATATCATCTTCATCAAACATAGCTTCC
>NC_053027.1:554040635-554066800 GCF_003073215.2 Triticum urartu | reverse complement strand
ATCATGTCATCTTGCTTAAGGCGTTACTCTGTTTTTAACTTAATACTCTAGATGCATGCTGGATAGCGGTCGATGAGTGGAGTAATAGTAGTAGATGCAGGCAGGAGTCGGTCTACTTGTCACGGACGTGATGCCTATATACATGATCATACCTAGATAACCTCATAACTATGCTCAATTCTATCAATTGCTCAACAGTAATTTGTTCACCCACCGTAGAATATCTATGCTCTTGAGAGAAGCCACTAGTGAAACCTATGGCCCCCTGGTCTATTCTCATCATATCAATCTCCATTACTTTATTTTACTTGTTTTGCTTTTACTTTTTACTTTGCATCTTTATACCAAAAATACCAAAAATATTATCTCTATCAGATCTCATCTCGTAAGTGACCGTGAAGGGATTGACAACCCCTAAGCGTTGGTTGCTAGTTGCTACCGTTTTGTGCAGGTATGAGGGACTTGCGCGTGACCTCCTACTGGATTGATACCTTGGTTCTCAAAAACTGAGGGAAATACTTACGGTACTATGCTGCATCACCCCCTCCTCTTCGGGGAAAACCAACGCTAGCTCGAGACGTAGCAGCAGGACGAGCAACCGAGATGGACTCGACAACAAGGGGCTCTATGGGAGCAGCCCGATCTTTCTTGGTTTTGCGCTTCTTCTTGGAGGGAGCGGCATCAGAAGCTTCGGGATTTTTCCTCTTTCTGGCTTCAGCCTCGGCAGCCCTTGTCTTCTTTAGTTCTGAAGCCACTGTGGGGATCTTAGGCTTCAAACCTGTCATACAGGCAGGGAAGACAATGGGATGTACTTCCTGCCTTGTTGCTTCGGGTTCAGCCACAGCTGGCTTCTTCTTCTTTGGCTTGGCCACCATTCTGGGGTCGATGTCAGGACGCCCAAGAGCCTTGCGCTTCTCAGCTTCATTGTAGGCTTGCACGCACTTGTCAGCCAGACTCTTCATGCGCTCACGAGACCCTTTAGCTTCTTCACGTTTCTTGAGAAAGGCTTCCTTGAGCTCGTGCGGCATAATCTTGAAGTTTTTCACATCTTGCACGCTGAGCTTTGCCATGTGCTTCTTGAACTGAGCTTTCTCATAGTCGATCTTTTGCTTCAGTTCAACGATGCGCTGAGCTAGAGCTAGCTCAGAAGCAATGGTGCCAGTGAAAGCGACGCTGAGGCCAATTGGAAGTTGCAGATCATCAAAGCTGAGATTGGGGGTTTCAAACCACTCATCAATGAAGTTGTGGAGGATTGCCACGTCAAAGAGAGGCAAATCATTGAAAATTCCTGCTTCTTCTTTGCTCTTAATCAGTTGCTCAAGAGCGTCATCTGTAAGATCTTCATCGCTGGAAAGATCAATGGCGTCATTTCGCAGAATAGCAGTAGTAGTCAGTTCTTGGCTAGTGGGTTGCAAGGGCATCTTCACTCTCGAAGGCTTGAAGATGCGTGACAGATCTTCAGACTGCACACTGTGTTCAGGAGGTGCAGTGGCCAGAGGCTTCGCCTGTGAGACCTTTGGTGCAGGAGCAGGCTTTGAAGCTTTAGGCTTCTTTAGTTTCTTTGGCTTCGGCGGTGTAGGCGCTTCATCAGATTCAGCGTCGTCTGCAGGCTCATCCACGGTTGTCCCTTGAACCATGATATGAGTGATGAGACCTTCCAGGTTGTAGAAGGGCCCAACAAGATTGGGTTCAGCTTCGCGTGTGCCATCAGCACGAGGAGCAGAGGGGCCTGGATTAAAGTCTAAGCCTCGTGACTTCTTGTTCTCTTTGGCCGAGTTCCTGGCAAACTGAAGGTTGCGCTTGAACAGATTATCATCGCGGCACCATAGTAATGAAGATGGGTTTGCATCTGCAGGCTGTGGAACACGGACCATGCAAGGATAGAAGCCTTGTTCAATGGCTTCAGCTCTCGACTTGGGTTGAAGATTTCTGTATAGAATGTCTCCCCATGGTCGTTTGATGGCATTATTCTCATCATACTCCTGGGTCACGAACCTGTACTTGAACCACTGTTCTACCCAATATCTTCGAATCCATTGGATTCGAGTTTTTCGCTGATTGTAGTCCTCCTCTGGATCTGTCTTGTACAGCTCATAGATGTCAGGAGGCAAATCTCTTGAGGTGTTGCCATGACGTTGTCTGCCACCCTTTCTTGTAGGTTTCTCTGGTGCCATGAAGCTTAAACTGAAGGGCTTCAACACGTTTAAAGGCTTCAAAGACTTCCGCTTTCTGGTCAAACAGGAACTGGCTTCGGGAGAGTTCATGTGATGCTGTAAGAATTCTGCAAACGAATGCAGACTATGAGAACCAAGGAATTCTCCCACGGACATGTACCTGTGACAGCATTAAGGTGCGAGGGAAGGGGAAGAGGTCATATGCATTCTCAGAAGATTTTGAAGATAAATCAGTTTAGAAGACATTGACCTCATAGTGCGAAGACATTCACTCATAGATAGAGAGTTGGTTCCAGATTTGTACGAATCCACGAATAAGTACAAGTGAGGAATCTAACTTCTTTGTGAAGCATAAGTGAATATACTAGGCATATTATGAGATGCAGTATGAAATAGATCCAACTTGTGTGAATAGAAACTTCTTGTGGTAGAAAGTGATGAGTCTATAGGATCAAAGGGGGCCGTAAAAAGGAAGTTCTATTTACCACACGAAGAACTGCTAGACGGAGTGGGAGAGGAGGCCGAGCAGTTCGATCATCCGTGCCCTAACTTGGCGACGGAGGACACCTACGGCGACGACGGAGAAGACGATGTCCGCGGCTGGCATGAAGACGGCGTCGGTGAGGTGGCGGCAGCTAAGCGCTTCGTCGCTGGCGTCGTCGAGGGCTAGCGGTGGCGCTAGGGTTTGTGCAAGAGTGGAAGAAAGTATAATGTCTGTGGTGAGGCGTGTATTTATAGGGATAGAGACGGCACAGAGTTATTACACAAGTGACCCTGGCGATTCACATCTGAGGGACACGTGGCTATCATGCAACACATCGGAGATTGTTCCACGTTCCCACGCACGCCTGGATTGTCGGGTGGTCGTTCCCACTTCTCCGGGTTTCAGGTGAAAGGATTTAGCATTGAAAACAGATTAATGTTTGTTTCTGTGTCTTCTGCTGACATGGAGGCAGAGAAGACATTTGACAGTGTCAATAGAATGCATATGATTTGGATAGATAGACTTAGGAAAGAAGCATAGAGGGGTTAGGGTCCGATCACATTCACTTAGTTCAAAAGATTCATCAAGAAGCCATAGCTATAAGTGAATGCTGTAGAGGACAGAAACCAAACCAAATCAGTATATACCAGAAGACAATCATATCAACATAGTGAAGATAATCATTAAGACAAGTTGAAAATGAAGACAAACCAAATGTGAAGACATAGCAAATGTAACGCCATGGGTAAAACACTTCAACAGAAGAATTTTGGTGGTGGCGTTACCCACCGTATAGGAAGTATTAGACCCAGACACGGCGCACAATTATCATGGTGCTCCAAAGTCAAATTCCACGTTAATGTATTCACACTCAGAATGTAAGTCTTCATTTATTGACGATATATTTTACTTCATGTGTTGCACATCTAAGTCATCAACATGCATAAGTGTTAGGATGTGTGCCTGATCACGGGACATTTGAGGATTCCAAGATTTTTAGCTCGCACCGTAACTTGCAAAACCTCTTCTCATCCAAGGTCTTGGTGAAGATATCTGCCAATTGCTCTTTAGTGTTGACATGTATAATATTAATATCTTCCTTCACAACATGATCTCCGAGAAAGTGATGACGAATTTCAATGTGCTTTGTCTTCGAGTGCTGAACTGGGTTGTTGGCAATCTTGATGGCGCTTTCGTTGTCGCAGTAGAGTGGCACTTGCTTCAGGTGAATGCCATAGTCTTTGAGTGTTTGCTTCATCCATAGAAGCCGAGCGCAACAAGATCTAGCAGCAATGTATTCAGATTCAGCAGTGAAGAGAGATACACAATTCTGCTTCTTTGAAGACCAACATACAAATGATCGTCCCAGAAAATGACATGTGCCTGATGTAGACTTGCGATCCACCTTGTCACCAGCATAATCAGCATTCAAGAATCCAACTAGATCAAACTCTGAGCCCTTTGGATACCATAATCCTAGTGTTGGGGTGTGAGCCAAATATCTGAGAATTCGCTTCACAGCTAAGTGATGCGATTCCTTTGGTGCCGCTTGGAACCGGGCACACATGCAAACACTAAGCATGATATTTGGCCTAGATGCACATAAATAAAGCAAGGAACCAATCATGGAGCGATATACCTTTTGATCGAACTCTTTACCATTGTCGTCGGGACCCAGATGATGTTTGGCTGGCATTGGCGTCGTGTAGCCTTTGCAATCTTGCATTCCAAATTTCTTCAGGCAATCTTTGAGGTATTTCTCTTGAGATATAAAGATGATGTTGCGTTGCTGACATATTTGAAGACCAAGGAAGAACTTCAGCTCTCCCATCATGGACATCTGATATTGCTCTTGCATCATATATCCAAACTCATCAGTGTATTTCTGATTGGTGCAGCCGAAGATAATGTCATCCACATATATTTGGCACACAAACAATTCACCATCATATGTCTTCGTGAAGAGAGTGGGGTCGAGGGAACCAGGTTTGAAGCCTTTGCTCTTCAGGAAGTCTTTGAGTGTGTCATACCAAGCCCTAGGGGCTTGTTTGAGGCCATACAGTGCCTTGTTGAGCTTGTACACCATATCAGGATGTTTTGGATCTTCAAAGCCAGGCGGTTGTGCAACATACACTTCTTCGTCAATCTTGCCATTGAGAAAAGCGCTCTTCACATCCATTTGATGCAGAAGAATGTTATGATGATTTGCATAGGCCAGCAGTATGCGTATGGCTTCAAGTCTAGCCACAGGAGCAAATGTTTCATCGAAGTCAATCCCTTCAACTTGAGTGTATCATTGAGCAACGAGACGAGCTTTGTTTCTGACAACTTGACCATGCTCATCTTGCTTGTTGCGATATATCCATTTGGTGCCTATTATATTGTGCTTGCGAGGATCAGGACGCTTAACCAGTTCCCATACATTATTCAGTTCAAACTGTTGAAGCTCTTCTTGCATAGCTTGAATCCATTCAGGTTCCATGAAGGCTTCATCAACTTTCTTGGGTTCAGATATTGAGACGAATGCGAAGTGCCCACAGAAATTTGCTAGCTATGTTGCCCTTGAACGAGTGAGTGGACTTGGTGCATTGATGCTATCAATTATTCTCTCAATCTGTACTTCATTTGCAACACGAGGATGTATAGGACGAAGACTTTGCTCTTGCTGATCATTGTCATCGTTAGAAGGATTGTCTTCAGGCTGAGCATTGTCTTCAGGTTGATCAGGTGCGGAGATGATAAGTTCCTCTTCAGGCTGAGTTTCAGATGGTATGATTTCTCCAGTTCCCATAAGTTTGATCGATTCACTGGATGGAACTTCATCTAGCACATTTGGCAGGTGCTCTCTTTGTGAGCCGTTAGTCTCATTGAACCGCACATCCACAGTTTCAACCACTTTATAGTGAAAGAGGTTGAAGACTCTGTAGGAGTGCGAATCCTTTCCATATCCAAGCATAAAACCTTCATGTGCTTTTGGTGCAAATTTTGAAGTGTGATGTGGATCCTTGATCGAGCACCTGGCACCAAATACTCTGAAGTAACTGACATTTGGCTTCTTGCCAGTAAGGAGCTCATAGGATGTCTTGTTCAGAAGCTTGTGAAGATAAACACGGTTGATGATATGGCATGCAGTATCAATGGCTTCAGGCCAGAATTTTCTTGGAGTCTTGTATTCATCAAGCATCGTCCAAGCCATCTCAATAATTGTTCTGTTCTTGTGTTCGACGATGCCATTCTGCTGTGGCGTGTACGGAGCTGAGAATTCATGTGTGATGCCCAAAGTGTCAAGATATGTATCTATCCCAGTGTTCTTGAATTTAGTGCCATTGTCACTTCTGATGTGCTTTATCTTGACGCCATAGCTGTTCATGGCTCGATTGGCGAAGCGTCTGAAGACACCCTGCACTTCAGTCTTGTAGAGGATTATATGCACCCAAGTATATCTCGAATAATCATCAACAATGACAAAGCCATAGAGACAAGCAGTAGTAGTAAGAGTTGAGTAATGAGCGGGACCGAAAAGGTCCATGTGGAGCAGTTCAAAGGGTTGAGTCATTGTCATGATTGTCTTCGAGGGATTCTTGGCCCTCATCATCTTTCCTTCTTCACAGGCACCGCATAAGTGATCCTTCTTGAACTTGACGCCCTCGATGCCTATGACATGCTTCTTTCTTGCAAGAGTGTGCAAGTTCCTCATGCCAGCATGCCCTAGCCTCCGATGCCAGAGCCAGCTTTCTGAAGCTTTTGCTAGAAGACATACGGCAAGTTGTGGTCCTGCTGAGAAATCTACCACGTACAAATCATCTTTCCGATACCCTTCAAACACTAGAGACTTGTCAGATTCCATTAGAACAAGGCAACGATATTTTCGAAACATCACAATCATGTTTAAATCGCAAAGCATTGAGACAGACATTAAGTTGAAACCAAGGGATTCAACAAGCATGACTTTATCCATGTGTTGATCCCTTGAGATTGCAACTCTACCTAGACCCAATACCTTGCTTTTACCAGTGTCAGCAAATGTGATGTGACTTTTGTCAGATGGACGTAAGGTTGAGTCCATAAGAAGACTTCGCTTGCCAGTCATGTGATTAGTACACCCACTATCAATAATCCATTCTGAAGCAGCTGGTGTCGTACCCTACAGTGCAGTTAGGGGGATAGGCTTCACAAAGAGAATTGTGAAGCAAAAACATTTGATGAGCAAGTGAATTATGAAAGCTTAGATCAAGGTTAGGACTGATAGGGCAAGTAGCAAGCGACTCAGGAACAAAATACATAATAAGACCATTTGGGCATTTGATCTTGCGCCCTGCAAGATGTTTAAGGTCCATCAAACAGTACTTTTGTTCTACTTGAGTGGTAACCATAGAAGCATGTTTACTAATAAGTTTAAGTTCACCTTTGACATTAGCCATATAATCACCCAAGTGTTCAAGCATATTTGAATTGTATTTCAATTGTCTACGAAAATAAGCATTAAAGTTTTCTTGCTTAGCCATGAATTTATCAAACTCATCTAAGCATGGGCTAGTAAATTTAGTAAATGGTATTTCAGCTTTATCATATCTATAGAGAGAATTTACCTTTACTACTGTGTCGGGTTTCAACAAGCTATTCTTCAATATAATGGATTAATCATATGCAACGGTTAAATTAATGACTGTTTAATCGGAGGCCCGAGGTCTATAAAATTCTTTGACGAGGGGAATATTCAAGTTCAGATTGATAATTATCACAATACGAAGACAGGAGTACAGATAGTTTTTGAGGAGGGGTCATTTATCACACCTGATCGTTTTATGTATTAATATTACACACCCTATACGAGGTAAATTCTTGCTAACCAATCATTATCTCAGGAGTCAATCTTGTAAGATGGGCTTATTCCCTTGCAAAAGCATTGTTTTGGTTAGTGCGACTCAAGAGTTGCCTCTGTGTTCTATAATAGTGTGTTCGGACTTTCGAAGTTGAATCCATTGATTTGTCTGGTGTGGTGCGTCGTCTTCTCTTCTTATTGCACGTTACTATACCACCATGGCACTGAGCAAAAAGAATAAGGAAACCCAGTCCTTCTCTTCCAACACTCCGTTAGTCTGGGCGACCTTTAGGTCCAGCAGCAATTTTCTTAGCGCGATAGCGGGTCCATTCCTGCATTACGTTCAGAATTGGCAACTACTATAGACCTGGCAAAGCTCATCCTTTACACACTTTACTTTCACTTTGTCAGGATCAACTAATTATATAACATTTTTTACTAATTGCATACCAGAAAGGAATACTATCAGCAACTTTCCACTACCGAGTGGGGGATTTTCCTATTAGTCACACTGAACCAGATATATAGAGGACGTGTGGTGAACAACAAGATGGATCCCCTTAAAGGGTCCTTTTGGAGCCTAAAGCCCACAGACTCACAATTGTTCTGGAGGTTAGCATCGCTTTAGGTGCCCATTTCTACAAGGTAGACCAGTCAAAGAAGGTATTCATCATCAACACTCATACTTCCGTTCGAACTCCTAACTCTTTTCTCATGCACGTTAGGGCGAGTGGAATTCAAGACGTCCATTATTCATTAAGAGTGACATTAACACATGAGAAGGCTCTTCAGGCCCCCTTAGAGCTAGTCGGTAGTAGTGAGACCGGTTTCGCAAACGTCACACTTCTCACACTATTAGCCTTCTCTGAGCACCAAACGTCATAATCTAGTCAATCGCTTAAAATCGCCAGGACGCATGAGTGGTTCTTGGTATGAGCTTTGGTCATCACTCACAGTTTATAGACGATTGCAATAGTTAAGCAGCATAAACAACGCAGCAACCAGAATAGGTGTATCACGATCAATACGATCATGTCATGTTAAGAAGAGACAATTGAGTTCAAAACTCACTATTCCTGAGCGGGACTAACACAACACGAAACCATGCTGTATCTAAAGGAGAAGTTGAGACATCCACATCTTTTTTTATCGCACTCTTAGCAAGCATTACTTTCATGAGCCGCTACTTCAAATATCTCAAGTATTCTGCGTACATTGAAGAAAAACTCAAATTAAAGGAATAATTTTTATTACGAGGTTAGTTTTGTAGACTTCATGACAGACTTCATCCCATACTAACGTAATATTTTAATTACTTACAAATTAAGAGCGTAGAGATCGAGATCCATTCTCCACTGCTAACAAGTCAACCGCTTTTCTGTCATAACATATGAGAAACTAAGGTGCTCGGATAAGCTTTCTGATATCTGTTATACGTTAATTATAGTAAGATTGCACAACAATTTCAGTATTCATGGAGCCATGAAATAGGATCTTTGAGTCTCATATTTAGGTCAAGTGCTATAATGTAGGATTGGGTTTTGGAACCACAAATCATAATCATCTTGCATTCGACATATGATAGTGCAAGAAGTGAAATGGCCATTGATATTGTAGAACCTTCGCACCTTCTAGCAAGCTGCCATGAAAGCATAGGTAGAGCGGAGTATGTCCATCAGTACATTATTACACAGGCAGTATGCGATGAACCTAGCAATCGGAGTACATGTCGTCATTGGTGTATAAGGCATGGGGACTCGACAACGTATTTCCTGTGTCACCAATCATACCAGACACTTTTAGCAACCACGTCTTAGTAAATTCGCGCATCTCTCATTCCCTAAATCATCACCTTAGACTCCAAGCTTAAAACTCCTCTCTAAATACCAGGCTTTACGTTCAGACAAATCTACACTACCTTCCATATAGAGCCCTGCAAAGTGTTAACATCACTCCACATACAAACGCACGTAAAAGAAGAAAAGAATGAGATCTCACTCATACCTAATACTGAGCAAACAATCCACTAGGAAGGTACGTTGTTTATCCTCAACGTAAACTAGCGCACAAAGGTAGTATAGCATTATCTACTAAGAGTTCAGAGGTATATCCTCGATATTCTCAGCTGATTTGATCGAGAGTGCGTAAATATTTTCTACGGACATATATCTCGTCTCCCGTGAGAGTGGCGTGAGAAAGGCGTCCACTTCATATCTACTATGCAAAAAAAATTCACACCCCACTCTTGCGGGACCCGAAACTATGTAGTAGTGCGAAGCTATGGACAAGATATAGATAAGATCTCCACTTCACACCTACCATACTTGCCTCACATGGCATAACTATGAGCAAAGTCGAAGGTAAACATCATACCAACGCTCAACATCAATCTCACTTTACGAAACATTAGGAAAATGACTTCTGTAATGTGTAAGAAGAATTCACAAAAGCCACAGCTATTAAAGAGAGCTTTGGTCTATGAAGCATATTCTGCACAAACCTGGAATCCACAGAAAGTAGGGAAACACAAAAGGTAGAAAACTTTTCAGACACACCAAAGCTAAGCCCTAGTAGACGACTTGAAAAGACCGACTGCTCAGTCCTTTAATTGATAAACATGCTAATAAAATATTTACGTTTAATTATAGGAACTTGAAGTATACGCGTCATGAAACTTCTCAGCAATACAAGTCATTCCTCGATAAACCTTCTCTACTTGGTAATATCTCTCCACTGAGATCAGAGAGATATTCTTTGAGAAATTGAGAGCGACATCATGAATATCTCAAAAGAAAAGAGGTTCATTGCTTGACTACATTACAAGTGTAATCCAACTATCCGCTCAAAGTGAAAGAAGTATTGATTGAAGCTATCATGTCTTTATAAAATAGTCATTAAGTGATGCCTGTGGCACATACGCACTATGCTACGTAGAATTATCTGTTCTTGGTTGTAGTGCTATCCTCGCTGGCATTGTGCTGTATATCTAATTGCAAAACTTTATTATTTCTCCTTTTGAATGTGCCGAACTAACCCCTGCTAGGTGCTATCCCGCTATTGCTGATGAAGAATGTCTCAGAGTTGAACAGCATCTGCTAAAACCGGGATGTTCACCACGACCGCAAAGTGGCATCAACTACTATTAAATGCCTGACCTCAAAAAGCAAGTGATGCTCTCTGAACTCGAATACCATCGGCCTATGACATAAGAAGGGCTGTAATTTATCGAAAGGAGAATGAGAGTGCAGATGTTGGCTCTTTACTGTAAGATCGAGCGTGATAAAGTACTTTGTTAATCTAGGTGTCTCAATACCATCACTGATTGCTGCATTAAATGGGGAGCTCATTATCCATCACTACTATTCTGGCTCACTTAGTTGGCGTATAATCCATTGTCTAAAATCCTGCAGTATGTAACCTTGTATGCATAGACTAATAACTGTTAAGAATCAGAAGTGAAGTTTTAGCACTAGTTATTTATAGGTTACCTGAATCGAGAACTGTCTAGGAATCGACCGCTATGAAGAAGATCAGGTCGAAAAAGGTTCTGGAGAAATCTTCCTGTGAATGTCATCCATGACACCATGAAGAAGACAAACCCCA
This sequence comes from Triticum urartu, assembly GCF_003073215.2. NCBI lineage: Eukaryota > Viridiplantae > Streptophyta > Magnoliopsida > Poales > Poaceae > Triticum > Triticum urartu. The sequence continues at coordinate 554,055,717 of NC_053027.1, read as the reverse complement.
GACCACAGCTTCATACGGTCCAAAGGCTTCATACAGACAGAGGACTCACCTGAGTCACACTAACGCAAATGTTTTGCAGGAACCATACTCAGGCCTATGAATATGAGCGCGGTTCATCAAACCGCCATGTTCATAAGACCAAGAACTATTCTGCTTATTCTTATGAGTACTATTGTCCACCTGCAAGACTATTTTGCTAGGGCTCCAAAGCCAAAGTTCTCAGATGCTGCACTTAGACTCATTGCTTCAAAGCCACCCTTGAAGATGTGGGTGGCTAAGAAAGCTTAACTCTCTTTTGCAGGGAAAGGTCTCCAGCCGAAAACAAATGTCTGAAGCTATTGCTGGGGACCTAAAACATCTTGTAGGGCGCAAGATCAAATTCCCAAATGTCTTATTATGTATTTTGTTCCTGAGTCGCTTGCTACTTTGCCCTATCAGTCCTAACTCGATCTAAGCTTCTTTAATAATCCTCTCTGCTCGTCAAATTGTCTGCTTCTCACTTTCACGTGAATGCATCTCATGAAGCCTGTCCCCCTAACTGACACTGTAGAGTACGACACAGCGTATTCAGAAATGAATTAATCTGACAGAAAGTGTGGTATACTAATCACATGATAAGGGCATAGAAATGCGAACCTCTTCTTAATGACTTGACCAGAGTCCAGTTGGTTCTCCAACGGCGTTGGAGACAAAAATCACAAGATACAATTCTGCAGACACTTGCTAATAAGTAAGGTAATGGTCTGAGAATAAGTAGTACAATCACAAGTGATCAACTCATCATTGTGGAGTAAAGTTCATGTGTCGGATATGTACCTCTTGTTTCAACATATGGAGATGTCTGATCATTCAACAACTCGGTTGAAAGAGTTAACCACATGATTGCGATGTTAAGGGAAAATATCAATTGCGATGTTCTAATGAACTCTAACAAGTCTCTATGTTTGAAGGTATCAGAAAGATGATTGTACGTTGTGATATTTCTAGTAGAGAACAGACTTTGCACAGTGTCTTCTAGCATAATGAGAGCACTTCAGATGCACGGCTCTTCCTGTAGCGTGGAGCTAGGGCATTGCCTAGCAGAGATACATTGACACCCATCTGCAAGAAAGTACGCAATTTAATATAGCAACGATGGGGTCAAAGTACAGGAAGTATCACTTTATCGGCATGTTGCAAGCGAACGATGATAAGTAAATAACACGGAGGGGCCAAGCATCCTTAACGTTCGGGAAAACGAGTAATCAATGTACAAACTGCACCTTCAACCCGCGGCAAAACTGCCCCAACTATGGATACACTTTTCGGCCGCGCTTTACCATTCACACATTATACATCAGAGACTTTTAACTAACTACTGGCTTTCATCAGCTTGTTCATTGCATGTATGATTTATCAGATATAATGTGGTGAAAGAATCCTCTACAATCGAAGTGCTAGAGGATTCTTTCATTAGCAGCTTCGCCGCAATCGAGGCCATTAGACACCATGTGCGCAATTCTAAACACATTACTGGATAGATCGAGCACAAGGTAACTATAATGACGTCACAACAACACCGTGTTCATAGATAGCATATTCTTGGACATTTGGAGCATGCACATCATAATCTTCTCTGACTACACATATGCACGCCCGACGAAGGGCAAAAATGGCTATAACTGCGTCGAAACCGCAAAACAAAACACTTATTGAGATGTGCTCGCGATCTTATGACTATATATCAAGCACCTCCAGATATAAGGATTTCTTCAGTCGTAACCATTTGAGTATTACTGCGCGCGATCATATCACAACCAGAGTGGATTTCATAAGTTCACAACTCTTCTGACAAGACATCCCTATGAGCTCCTTACTGGCAGAAGAAAAGGGTCAGTACTCAGAGTATTTGGTGTCAGGTGCTGGATCAAGATCCCACAACACATACTCAAAATTTGCATCCAAAGCACATGAACAGGTTTTATTGCTTGGATATGGACGAATGGATTTCACACTCCTACAGAGTCTATGCAACCCTCTACTTTCACTATAAAGTGGTTGAAACGTGTGCAGATTCTGCGTTCGACTGAGACTACAACTGCTCCAGAGCGACACTCTGTCTAAATTGTGTCTTATGATTAATTTCTTCACATCTCCAGTTGAATCAAAACAAGACTTATGGCACTATCAGTAGAAATCATACTACGCTGATAGCGCACGTCTTTGAAGAGTAGACCGTATCAAATCTCCCGACTTGATTCAAGGGTTCCTTCAATCGAAGACAATGCTCACAGTACGAAGACGGGAGAATCTCTTCACTTAAATCATGTAAGAATGTGAGTCAGTACTTGTATCAAGAATCTCGTATAGCCAAGTACAAATCCTCGTCGTTGGCAAAAAGGTACAAAGAGAAAGAATTATTTAAACACACAAGACTATTAATCACACAGTATCAGTCAGAATCACAACTCGGAACAATGGGCCAACATCAGCGCCACTCAACTATTTCATGTGGCACATCTACAGGCATTCGTACTAAATATAACCAAAGTTGACCTTCAATCGAGCCTGAATGATTCATCGCTAGCAAGAAACTTCAGCCATTTCGAATCTGAATAATATGGGAACTCGTATAGCTCACTGATGCCTGCGCAAGCAAAATTTATAGATTAATGGCACCCACAAGGTATGATATTCTAGCGAACAAGTCACAGAGTGACATGCGCAATGTGGTCAGAAGACAAAGGCTACGTCTCGTGCATTTGTGCCCACATGTGAACTCAAGTGGAGCGATTGACTTCGAACTGAGACAAGGTTTTTGCTGCACGCCTTTGTGGCTAGACTTGGAAGCCATTGTAACACATTCAACTCTGGACCCTATAGACAACAACATAACACGTACTCTGCATCAAATTTAAGTGTAAAGCGGCTTTGCTCACTCACTAACGCACAAACAATTTCACGAAGACAGCTGTATGTAGTCACCTAACGCCTGGCTTTGGAAATCCAATAATCATCTCATATGGTACTAAGCTGGTCAACAAGGCACTGTAAGTGGCTCAACAAGCCCTAGTCTTGGTATATCATCTATCTCAAGACTTCTCGATATAGCAAATGCTTCTAAGAGACCAATTGTTCTGACGTACATTGCACTCACTCACTCGTTACACCACTAAACATATAGTGTCGTGTGAACTTTTTGTGCACACCACCATAACTGGAGATCAGATTACTCGCGCAACACTAATACCATAAGTCACATTGCGAATGAGTTTGGATAATGATCCATAGAGCAATATTCACTTATTGACAATGAGGGAGAGCTGAGAAGTCTTAACTTGTCTCAAATTCACGCCAGCGAGAGCGGCCAACGACACTTAATATCTCATAGAGAAATACGGTTCATTCAAGGAGTTGCCCTCAGTAAAGTTGTACGAAACAGAATGCATACGCATAAGCGACAAAGTCCTATCACGAACGCACACACCATCCTTAAATCATCTCCTAGTAGAGCTATCCCAGACGAGCAATGGTAAAGAGAGTCGAGATCAAAGGTATAAGCTCGATTTATGTATCCACTTCGTCTTTATTTATGAGGTCATCGAATATAGGACAAACATACATTCAATGACTTGATCATGCGCCGATTCCAAACCGTACATTTAACGACTATCTACATCACCGTAAAGTTTACTCTGAAGTCGAATTGTCCAGATAGTGCCACACCCCCAACTAAAATTTTCATGGAATTTCGGAACTGTAGGTGCTCACGTTTGATCTAGTTTGATGCTCTATATTTGTGATTATGCTGGTGCACAAGGTATGGATCGCAATTTCCACGACTCCAATACCACATGCACATGTCTTCTGGACGATACTTAGTCGCATGTCGATTGTCTCCTTAAAAAATACGAACTGTGTCATTCTCTCTCTCAATGTGCTAGAATATTTTTGACAATTGCCACTTTGCTGCTTTCTGATTTGGCTCCTCTGTCAGATATTGAAATCAAACACTCAAGCCTAGTGGCACCCTCCTATATGGCAAGTGCCATTCTATCGCACAACGAAATAGCCAACAATTCAACAACCATTCTAGCAGCATCCGAAAGCTACCGGATAAGGACGACATTGAAACTCTCATCACTCTTACTCAAGATCATGTTGTGGAAGGAAGATATTGGATTATCATACGCAGTCCACACGAAGCCAATTGGCGATATCTTCATCCAACCATGGAAATCGAAGATTTTGTCAATGATTTTTGGAGGATTACGGTTGTGTGTTGAGCTAAATATCTGACTCCCTCAATGTCCTGGATTCAGGCAAAACATCCTAACACTAGCATGTTGATGAATTTCGGAGTGCAACCAGAATAAATAAGACGATTTCTCACGCCAAAATGAGACTTTCATCCATCTGAGTGGGTGACATGAGCATTGACCGTGGAATCTCTGACTTCGGAGCCGCTCAAGAAATGGGCATCGTACTCGGTCTAATATCCTTAAGACATCGGGTGAGACTCAACTTATCTGACCAAATTCTATCTGTTGAGTATTGTTTACATGGCGTAACAATTCTAGGTCTCACATTTGTTTTATGCATTTTCAACTTGCTATGATAGGCTATCTTCACTTATGTTTGATATGATTGTATTCTGTAAATACTGATGCTTCTTCTCTCTCTCCGGATACATGGCAGGCACACACTATATAGCTATGCTCTTGATAATCTTTGAAGCGGTAAGTGAATTACGCACCCTAAACCCTCATGCTTCTTATCCTAACCCATGTATGGCCGGGTCTATCTACAACTCATATTCATCTATGACATTGTCAATGTTTCTCTGCCTCCATTCACAAAAAGACACAAAGATAACATATATTCCGTATTCAATGCTAAATCCTTTAACTTGAAACCCGGACAAGTGGATACGACACCAGGCGAACTCCTATCGCATATCGTGGGCATACAGGAAACCACTCACTAATCGTGTGACATTATAGCCATCGTTTCCCGATTGCAGATGTGAGAATCGATCAGCGGCGCACGCTGTGTTTGTACATAAACTCTGTGCCGTCCATCCCTATATCGAAATGAACACCTCATCACTTAGCTCATTATCTCCTTCTTCTTCCACAAGCTCTTGACATCAACATTTCCTCTCTGCACCCGCGCACAACCACAGCTAGTCCCCCCGCGACCACCAGCGATGAAGCGCTTAGCTGCCAAATAGCGAACCTTCACCGTTTAACGGCCCGTCTTCACGGCAGGTTGTCGGACTTATTCGTCTTCCCGCCGTCGCTTGTAGTGTTCTGCGTCGCCAATTTTTTGAGGAAGCACGGTGATCAGATGAACTCTCGAAGTTTTTTGGTACGTCAGGAGGAGCTCCGAGGGGGATCTTACTGCTACCTCCTCTTCCACTCCGTCTAGAAGTTTCCTTGTGTGGTAAATAAAACTCTCCTTTTTACGGCCCCTTTGATCCTAATAGATTCGTCACTTTCTACCACAAGTAGTTTCTGTTCACACATGTTGGATCCACTTCATACTGCATCTCATATTATGCCTAGTATGTTCACTTATGCTTCACAAAGCAGTTAGATTCCTCACTTGTACTGATCTCGTGGATTCGTACAAATCTGGAACCAACTCTTATCTATGAGTGAATGTCTTCGCACGATGAGGTCAATGTCTTCTAAACTGATTTATCTTCAAAATCTTCTGAGAATGCATATGACCTCTTCCCCTTCCCTCGCACCTTAATGCTGTCACAGGTACATGTCCGTGGGAGAATCCCTTGGTTCTCATAGTCTGCATTCGTTTGCAGAATTCTTACAGCATCACATTAACTCTCCCGAAGCCAGTTCCTGTTTGACCAGAAAGCGGAAGCCTTTGAAGCCTTTAAACGTGTTGAAGCCCTTCAGTTTAAGCTTCATGGCACCAGAGAAACCTACAAGAAAGGGTGGCAGACAGCGTCGTGGCAACACCTCAAGAGATTTGCCTCCTGACCTCTATGAGCTGTACAAGACAGATCCAGAGGAGGACTACAATCAGCGAAAAACTCGAATCCAATGGATTCGAAGATATTGGGCAGAACAGTGGTTCAAGTACAGGTTCGTGACCCAGGAGTATGCTGCCAGAAGAATGAGCCATCAAACGACCATGGGGAGACTATTCTATACAGAAATCTTCAACCCAAGTCCAGATGAAGCTTGAACAAGGCATTTCTGTTATATAAAGCATCTAATCCTTTCTTATTGGTGTCCTGTTATTCCTTTTCATGCCTGCAAGATCGACGCATTCTCTCATTACACATTGATATAGGAGCTAAGCAGCTAACCTTCCCGCTATTGCAGTTGACAGGAATTTCTCACGCTGCCTTATGAAAGAAGGAGGCCAAAAGGTCTAGTGGATGGTCTTAGACTCATACAGTCACCCATCTTGCTCCTCTGTGCTTGCTGATGCACTCGACGCTTACCTATTGACTGAACCCCAACCTTTTTGGTCTTACTACATTACGTCCTGGAAGGTAGTCTAGTTCTAGTCATATGCATTCAGTTCAAGGATCAGCGTGGAGACCGTGTCAAAAACACAATGGCATAATAATTGTGAAATCAAGCCCTGCACACAGTACCAAAGACACTGAAGTAAACGAAGGTCAATGCCTGCTTTCGTTCACCAAGAGTACGCGTCTTCACAGGCGAATCCTCGTGCCAAATGCACAGCTTCCTGAACACAGTTGTGCAGTCTGCTGAAATTTGAACATGCCATCTCCAAGCCCCTCGAGGTGAAGATCTCACCCTTCCATCAACCACTACACAGCCAAACATTGACGTAGCTTGCTTAGCTGTTACGCATTCACATCCCAATGACGCCATGGAGTCCTATTTTTTCACAGACGATGATAAGATAGGGCTCCACATGAATCAAAGCGTAAACCTGAGGCAACTGAATTATGAGCTAAGAATGAGAGAGTAATTAGAGTGTGCGAAGATTGAATTTCACTCTATCGAGTCGTAAGCCAGATTCTATTAAACACTGAAACACATATATATAGAACTGCGATGATATTAGAAGGTTCTTCATATTCAATGAAGCCAAATGGCATAAGCCGTCCGTGCAGAGTAAAATAGCTTACTAGATATATGCGCCACACAGCTCAAGAAGCCTTTACCAAGAAATTCGTGAAAAGCTAAAGGTCCGTGAGCGCAGTTAGAAATCTGGCTGACAAGGGCAGAGTAAGCTACCAATGAAAGTGTAAACGCAATGCGCGCTGGCGCCTGCAATCGATCCAGAACGGAGCGTCGCCGAATCCGAAAAGAAAGCCAAGTGCCGATACCGAAGCCAATAAGGCAGTGAAGACATTGCATGCAAATTGTCTTCCCCCTGCCCATTATGGTCAGCTTCGAGCCTATAAGCCTCCATAAGTGCGTCAGAACTAAAAGAATATAATGTTCCTAGTCCGAGGCTAAGAAGCCTAGAATATGAGAAACTCTGCTAAGCTTTCTGATGGCGCCGCCCACCCCCAAGAAGAACACAAACCAGAAAGATCGCGCTCTGCGCCACAAAGCCCTTTGTCGAGATCCAATCTCTGGTCTCTCCTGCGTCTCGATCAGAACGAACGTGGTATATTTCATGAGCCTGCTTCCTCACAGAGGCTCCTGAAGTTGAAGACATTCCAGCAGTTGACCCCACCGCTGCTGAAGATATTGGTCACCATGAAAATGTTGAAGATGATGAAGTCCTTCCTCAGATCGAGCACCAATTGGTATCATCGCCTGTGCTCACGCACAGCGAACTCATCAGCATTGGACGTCCTCTGACGCCAACTGCTCAGGATGCATCGTGGGCTGATCACCCACAGAGACAAGACACTCCAAGCTCTCCCCAACCGCAAGCTACCCCACTAGTGCAAGATGATAATGACTTTGAGGCCCCGCATGCTCCATCTCCCCAAGCATCGCCCGCATTATGCAGGCTTCGCAAAGGACCAAGGCCCCAAGTCACTCCCACAATGCATGTGTCTGAATCCGAAGCCAAAATGGCTGAAGACATTCCGGCTGCATCAGCCGATGAAGAAGAAGATGAAGAAGAAGCCCCAAGAGTTTCAAGAGTTGCTACACCCCCGTCTCACCAAGATGTTGTTCTCGAGGAGAACGTGACCGACCCTCTAGCTTCTGAAGTGGAGGTTCAGAACCCTGAGGCGGCCACCAACATCACTGCTGACGCCAATGACGTTGTCATGGTTGAAGCCAATATGGCCCCAGAAGCCAATGAGGCACCAGAAGTCAATGCTGCAGCACCTGAAGTCAATGCTGCAGCACCTGAGGTCCAAGCACCTGAAGCACATGTGGCCCCTGAAGCCCATGAAGACAATGCCAATGCCCCTGTTCCCCCTCCAAGACCTCACACAATGGAGCTTGCATGTGATCGTGGTCAGCCGGTTATGGTTCGATGGCCCATTCTGACTCCTCCGCCTGCTGCTGGTCCATAATTTGAGTACCATTTCGAGCACAGGCCTCAAGTTCAAAAGCCCAAGCCAAGACTTCCATGATTCCCAGGCACTGCCACTTCACCTGGGGTCTTCAATGCAAATGGCTTCGTGGCACATAATACCTTCTTCAACAGCTCCAAGAACCCCTATACAAGACCACGCATTTCCTCAGATCGGTTCTGGAGCTATCAGCAGCGCAACTACTATTCCTGTGTCCTATACAATCAAGGGCGCATATTTCCACATATGCGCCTCGACTCTGAAACTATAGCTGGTCTACCCTGCCTCGAAGAAGCATTGGACTGTTTCCGAGACGCTGGTTTGTTGTAGTTCGTCACTGACAAGGAGCACTGGAACGAAGAATTGCTGCTTCAATTCTATGCCACTCTTCATATTCGAGGCTACAACAGGGATCCGAAGACTTGGGTCCTTGAGTGGATGACAGGCAATGTCCATCATGAAGCTAAAGCTCTTGATATCATTGAGCTCACAGGCCTGACCACTCCTGGTGAATACTATGAACCAGGTTGTCAACAACATCAAAATGCCTTGGAAAGCATCTTTCAGAAGCCAGAACCCAACATGAGTCAAATGCTGAGCATGATGAAGCCTCTGCCTCATGACGCTGAATACCCATCCGAGTTCTTTGTTGAAGACCTAGAGTACTTGCCTCACACCATTTACCACATCATTAGGAAGACTCTATGGCCTATCAAAGGACACTCATCTACAGCGAAGCTTGAAGGAGCAATGAATACTTTGGTTTTCTATATCTTCAATGGCATCAGCTTCAATGCTCAAGACTTCTTCATCAGGCAGTTGGCTGCGTCTGGCTCTGACATCTTTGGGTTGAAATTCTATGCTCCATGGGTCATGCGTCTGATAAAGCGTCACTCCGCCTTCAACTATCAACCGTCTGCGCGCAATCATCTTATATTCTTGCTCGAGGTTGATCTGTTAGTTGAAGCCATTTACCCAGAGCCTGCTAAGGATCCCATTTATCTTCACAGTGTTGATCACCAAAGCTCACCCAGCCCATTGAAGGGATTCCAGCCATTTATCGTGTTTATCCCCTGGCTGGAAACACACGTGTCCCTCGTGCTCAAACCGATGTCACTGGTAGCACCATTGCGCAAAGGCCTCAAAGACGATCTCGTGTCCTCAATGACCGAGAGCTTCTCATCGTGCTACATCAGAAATAGGACAAACATCACGACTGGCTTAAGCGTCAGATGCAAAGCCTCTTGGTGGATGTCAACCGCATTCGCAATCTTGCCACCAAGAATGCCTTTGTCACTCATGAAACCTGTCGGAGGTCGTGGAAGAGTTTGACCCTACTGAGTGCTGAAGTTGATCTGCACGACGATGGCTTCACCGAACGCTTCAAGTTTGACTCAACTCCTCCCAGAAATGCTCACTTGCGTCGGACTCCCTCACTTGAAGACTCTGAATACTCGTCCTCAGCTGCAACCATAAATGCCAGAGTCATCGATGACCAAGATGATGCAACTTCACCTCCTCCACCTTTAGCGCGAATCAACACTGCACCAAGTTCGTCTGCACCGCCAACCAACACCGACGACCCTACTGCTTCACCAACTCCTTAAGGGAACGAGTAGGTGCTCTATGTCTTCAAACCTTTTTGGTCCTTACTGACAAAAGGGGGAGAAGCATATGAGTTGATAGTCTTCAAGCGGGTCTATATGGGTGGTTGATTTACTTTTTGCTACTTTTGCCAAGTGCTTACAACTCTCGTTTTCGATACATTTGGTTCTTTGAGTTGTAACACTTAAACTCGATGGTCGTCTGCTACTTATTTGCTATTCTGTGATGCGATGATAAATGCCACATGTGCGACGATAAATTCTGCACTTAGATCATTTTGCAAACGTCCATTTCTCATTATGCATGTCATTATCTTCGTTACATCATATCTTGCATAATGACTTGTCATCATAGGTTGAAGAGGATCTCCACAAGTACAACCTGCCATGTGCATTTGCATTCCAAAAGCAAACTACTTATATGCGCATCTTCAGGGGGAGCCCTTGCAACTTATGAAGACAATACCCTGTTCTTTACAAATTCACATATTTTATTCCCCGTTGAAAACTTCAACCAGTTTGTCATCAATCACCAAAAAGGGGGAGATTGTAAGTGCATCTAGTGCCACCCCTAGTTGGTTTTGGAGTATTGACGACAAACCTAGTTGAGGGACTAATGTGTTTGTGAGAATTGCAGGATAACACATGTAGAAGTCCCTCATTGATTCGGTTTTCCTACCAGAGATGACCCTAAAAATGTATGAAGACATTGAAGTCAAAGGTGGTATGTGAAGACATTCACATTGAAGTCTATGACAAGAGAAGACATCGCATGAAGACTATGGAGCGCGAAGACTTAGTTGTTTCGTCGTTCTTTTTCTTCTTTGTTGAGTCATAGGAACCACCGTACTATTAAGTGGGGTCCAAGAGAACTAGTCAGAATGACTGAAGTGATGCTTAACCAAAATCCTATGTCTTCGAGCGAAGACTATGAGAGCAAATCTTGTCCAGAGTTGGATAAGTCAGCTTTGCTTGTAGCCCAAGTAAAGTTGCCGTGTGTGTTTGAAATCTGACCTTTGGAACACGTGTCAGTTCCTTAGTGACCGAGGGTCATTTCGGACAAATCAGGTTGGGTTGCCTAGTGGCTATAAATATCCCACCCCCTACAACCATAAATGGTTGGCTACTCAGAGTTAGTGTACGGCTTTTGTCATTTGAGAGCAACCCACCTCGAAGCCTTTGAGAGAGAATTCCTTGCGAGGATAAAGCCCTAACCACCTAGAGCCAAAGAGTGTTAGGCATCACTGAAGTCTTCCTGTCTGTGTGATCTGAAGACTTATTACACTTGAGGACTGTGAATCCTCCAGCCGGTTAGGCGTCGCGTTCTGAGCATCCAAGAGTCATTATGGATCGTCGGTGAACGAAGCCTGTGAAGGTTTGGAAGTCTACCTTGAAGACTTACCAGAGTGATTGGGCAAGGACTGGGTGTCCTTAGCTCAAGGGGAATAAGGTGAAGACATGGTCTTCTGAGTTGAATCTTAGCCTCCCTAACTAGACGTACAGTTGTCACAGCAACTGAAACTGGTCCAACAAATCATTGTCTTCAACGAGTCACTGGTTTCATCCTTCCCATTCCTTTACTTACTGTTGACCCTGGTGAAGTCATTGCATGATTGCACTATCTTTTGTCTTCATTGAGTGACTGCTTGTTCTGATTGGCTTCACTATATCTTCCTACCTGATCTTTACTGCCTAGCTGCTATTAGTCATTGTGCTTTCACTTCATTGAATACTTGACTATGATTTGCCTAGTGTAGTCTACCTTCCGCTGCATGGTAATAGGTTTATTTCTATCGTTTGTCTTCGAAACTTCCATGTTTTGAAGACTTTCATAAAAATCGCCTATTCACCCCCCTCTAGTCGATCACTAACACTTTCAGAATTGGATCTACAACTTAAGTCCATGCATGGCTGAGTGTCTTGGACGCTCTGATTGATCCAAGGGAAGGCATCAAGTGAGGAGGCACTCGCTCTCAAGAAGAGGGGCATTGACCTGATCAGTAGTACCCACTCCTCTGAATGTGTTCCCTGGGGGATCATAATGTGTTTTTGTTCATGATAGGAATGAAAACAATGAGGTGGTGAGACATGAAGCGAGGCTTGTAGCACATGGGTTCACGCAGAGACCCTTCATCGTTTAAGATGAAACATGTTCTCCTGTTATGAGTGGATTAATGTTCCGATATTTCATATCACTGGCAGTGAATGATGAATTTGTATATCCAACTGATGGATGTTGTGACTGAATAAATGTATGAGTCACTTGATTCAGATATCTCTATGATAATTCCGAAGGAATGGAAATTCTGAATTTAATCACAGCATGTGTTGTGTAAAGCTTCAGAAGTCATTATGACTTGAAGTAGTCGGCAATGATGTGGTAGAACCGACTGAGCGAGTTCCTTTATTAGGTTACTCAAACATTGATGATTGTTCATGTATGTTCATTAAGAAATCCAAAGAGGGATTTTGTACAATTTCTGTATAAGTTCATGATCTGAGTATCATTGGAGCTACATGAGAGATACATGATACAATCATATCATCTTAAGATGAACTGTAAGATGCAAGATTTGATTGAGACCAAACATTGCTTGAGTTTGGAACTTGAGCGTATTCCTTCGGGAATACTTGTTCATCAGTCCACATTTATCCAAAAGAATGTTGAAAGTTCAACATGGATAAGTCATATCCATTAAATAACTATGGTTTTGAGATCTTTGGATTACTAGAGATAAGGACCCATTAAGGCCTAACGAAAGTGATGAAGAGATATTCGGACGTGAGTTTCCATATCACGGTGCAATGAGAGCACTGGTGTATCTAGCAAACTGCAACAGGCCTGGTATGTCATTAGCAGTGACTTTATTGGCTAGATACAATGCATCACTGACTAAAAGGCATTGGGCTGGTTGATACGTCTCCATCGTATCTATAATTTTTGATTGTTCCATGCCAATATTATTCAACTTTCATATACTTTTTGGCAACTTTTTATATTATTTTTGGGACTAACATATTGATCCAGTGCCCAATGCCAGTTCCTGTCTGTTGCATGTTTTTGGTTTCGCAGAATATCCATATCAAACGGAGTCCAAACGGGATAAAAACGGACGGAGCTTATTTTTGGAAAATATGAAAAATTCGGAAGGAAAATCAACGCGAACCAGTGCCCAAGGTGGTCACGAGACAGGGGGCGCCCCCCCTAGGGCGCGCCCCTACCCTCGTGAGCCCACCGTAAGGCGGTTGACGCTCTTCTTTTGCCGCAAGAAAGCTAATATTCGGAAAAAAATCACGGCGAAGGTTTCAGACCAATCAGAGTTACGGATCTCCATATATATACGAAACGGTGAAACAGAGCCAGAAGAGAACGCAGAAACAGATAGAGACAGAGAGACAGATCCAATCTCGGAGGGGCTCTCTCCCCTCCCGTGCCATGGAGGCCATGGACCAGAGGGGAAACCCTTCTCCCATCTAGGGAGGAGGTCAAGGAAGAAGAAGAAGGAGGGGGTCTCTCTCCCCCTCGCTTCCGGTGGCACCGGAGTGCCACCGGGGGCCATCATCATCACCGCGATCTACACCAACACCTCCGCCATCTTCACCAACATCTCCATCACCCTCCCCCCTTTATATACAGCGGTCCACTCTCCCGCAACCCGCTGTACCCTCTACTTGAACATGGTGCTTTATGCTTCATATTATTATCCAATGATGTGTTGCCATCCTATGATGTCTGAGTAGATTTTCGTTGTCCTATCGGTGGTTGATGAATTGCTATGATTGATTTAATTTGCTTGTGGTTATGTTGCTGTCCTTTGGTGACCATCATATGATTGTGCACGTGGATCACACCCTAGGGTTAATTGTATGTTGATAAGACTATGTATTGGAGGGCAAGAGTGACAGAAGCTTCAACCTAGCATAGAAATTGATGCATACGGGATTGAAGGGGGACCAATATATATTAATGCTATGGTTGGGTTTTACCTTAATGAACATTAGTAGTTGCGGATGCTTGCTAATAGTTCCAATCATAAGTGCATAGAATTCCAAGTCAGGTATGACATGCTAGCAGTGGCCTCTCCCACATAATACTTGCTATCGGTCTAGTAAAGTAGTCAATTGCTTAGGGGAAATTTCGCAACTCCTACCACCACTTTTCCACACTCGCTATATTTACTTTAGTTGCTTATTTACCTTAACAGCCCCTAGTTTTATTTTCATGCTCTTTTATTATCTTGCAAACCTATCCAACAACACCTACAAAGTAGTTCTAGTTTCATACTTGTTCTAGGTAAAGCGAACGTCAAGCGTGTGTAGAGTTGTATCGGTGGTTGATAGAACTTGAGGGAATATTTTTTCTACCTTTAGCTCCTCGTTGGGTTCGACACTCTTACTTATCGAAAACTGTTGTGATCCCTTATACTTGTGGGTTATCAAGACCTTTTTGTGGCACCGTTGCCGGGGAGCAATAGCGTGGGGTGAATATTCTCGTGTGTTCTTGTTTGCTTTATCACTAAGTAATTTTTATTTGCTGTTCTTAGTTGTTTTCTATCTTTAGTTATGGGTAGGAAACGCAAAATACCAAAAAAATTAGTTGTACCTACTGAACCAATGGTTGAAGAACCAATCGAAATCTATCACATTGTTGAAGCTTATTACTTGGATCGTCTTCGATCCCTTTGCGCTCGTGCCGAAACCCCAACTAGCTTAGTTGAGGGCAAATCTTTAGATGAGCATGCTTGTTATGTGCGACATCGTATATCTGAAAAAGGGAAACTATTATGGGGTCAAATTCAACGTTTGCAATGCTATGCTTGGAATTTATGTGAAATATATGATTTTACTTGTTGTTCTGAAAACCCTAAGAAACACCTTCCCTACCAATGTGAGTTTATTGATAATGGAATCTTATCTTCATATGCTAAGGGTGTTTATAATTACTATGATGTTCAACAAATTGAAGAATTTGTTGCTTTTAAGGGTGCTTTTGAAATTGCTTCTTTGA
>NC_053027.1:554015701-554039635 GCF_003073215.2 Triticum urartu | reverse complement strand
GCAAATCTTTTCTAGAAGGGATGCATTAGGCTTAACAGGAAAATGGGCTTTAAAAAATAATAAATGGGATGTAATTATAAAAACCGGGTAGTAACTATAAAAAATGCACCAAACACGAAATTAGTTTATAAAATATTATTTATGGATTTTGAAAATCTTAAATTTTCATTGTTGCGCGCGCAATGTTTCGTTGGATTTTTACGTAATAGAAATTTATATTTAATCTGACTAGAAATTTCGGGATAAAAATATTTCGGAGCCCATCAAAATATGAGAAATTTTATTGAATTATGTCTTCAACGGTTGGTTGAAATTATTAATCATTGTCCTAGTTAGAAAATGGGTTGTACTTTTAACAAACTGTAAATGGGCTATTGTAAATTTCATTAGAATTCCAAAATGGGTTGTACATCCTTACAAAACGCAAATGGGCTATAAGTTCTCTGCCACACACTTGTGGGCCTACTAAGTGACACGTCCCCTAAAAAAATAAGTTGATGCGTATGCAAAGCTTTGCCAACTTATTATAGTCAAGTGAAAGGCACATCGACCGAGCACCGTTTCAAGGTTTAAAATGCAGGGTTGTGCTTCCCGGTCAGACTTGGGCAGTGTAGGAACGTTGCTTTCGAAAAGGTCGATCCATTTGTTGGCCCTTGGGGGGTTGAAGGCTTGGAGCGCGCAGGGCGCCGATGCTTTTTAGAATTACTACTACGGTGCAGTAAACTGGTTTATAATTTTGGGTTAGTCAAATCATATTGAAGTGTTAGATGAAAACGAACGCATCGGATTATCTCTTCTACCTTGAACCGTTGCTTTCTGAAAATAGATCGTTTGCCCTGGTATTCTTCTTACTCCCGCCGCCCGGCTGCCATTGGCCAGGCCGCCTACTACCGTCGTCCGCAGCCGGCCTGAGGTCGGCAGCGCTCCCTCGCCAGCCTCGCCGTCCCGCCTCACCCTGCCCTCTCCCCACCGCAGTGCATGCTGCCGCCCCCGGCAATCCCTCTAG
Source organism: Triticum urartu (assembly GCF_003073215.2). NCBI lineage: Eukaryota > Viridiplantae > Streptophyta > Magnoliopsida > Poales > Poaceae > Triticum > Triticum urartu. Next base: position 554,038,629 of record NC_053027.1, on the reverse strand, counting down.
CCCTTGAGCTTAAAATAACAGCATATCAAATCGAATATGATTGAAAATATTCAACTGCACAAATACTTCTAATTTATGTCCATGAGCTTATCATCCAACTAAGTTTTTAAATAAAATAGTTGAAACTGGAATTCAACCGGCTCATATAATCTAGTTGCCCTTTTTTCTTCTTGCCAATGACTAGTTGTCCACTTTAACTGTTCACAGATGCTTAATTAAATCTTTCTTGAGCTGCTAATGTGTTGCTCACTGTCGAATTTATTGATGCATTTGAACGAACTCATCAAATGTGAGCGGGTTCCAATGTGGAATTGGATAAGATCAAACGTGGCCGAACTCATCAAATGCGAGCATTCAATGTGCCACGGTGAACTCCGACAACATGGACCCCCCCCCCCCCAAATCGAGCCGGAGCCCGCACATTCTAACAATCCTGCCCGTCCTTCCGCACGAAAGCTTGCAGCTCACGCTGCATTTGCCCTTATCGCCACCGCCCGATGATTTGGAGTGTCAAAAGATGGGTGATCCTACCCACCTTCAGGAAGAGAATACGATGACGTTTGAGAATTTTCTCCTGATGCATCAGTAGACTGACAATCGAAAAACTCATGACCAACTTCGGATTCACAACATTTGTTGGTCTTTTATGTGGACAACTAAAACATGTGTGCGAATTTGAATTCAAACTAGAACTGTTTTATTTTCTTTAAATGTTTGAGTTATAATATTTATGTTTGAGTCATTTAAATATATGTAGCTATTTTCGATGCTCTGGTATACGAAAATGATTGGATGGCTAGCACGCCGTCCGTCGTTCACAGTAGTCATTTTGGTGTTCCGTGTTGAAGTTGTCTTATATTTTCCAGAAAATATCCGCAGTGGTTCTGCTCGAATACTCGATTCATTTATTTGGCTCCATTCCAGGCATGGGTACCGGGGACAGTTAGCGTAGAGCAGCTGCGTCAAGGCTACGTGACAGTTAGCGTTGGTCTCAATTCTACATTTCCGCGGGCTTGATTTGTCGAGACACGCAGAATCTTGTATGGTTTTCACCTTTTCACATCTTCCACGCTCGACCGGTTCTCTACCGCAACGCGCCACTTATCTTTCGCCGCTTATCAGCGGACGCCTATTTCTGGCCATGCATTCGGTCGAGCCGGAAGCTACGTTTCGTAATAAACGATCCAAAATTCGCAAAAAAAAAAGAGAAGAAAACGATCTAACGGAGCGTGTGTTCCAGACGTTGTGAAAATATCATGGAAGTTGAGACGACGAGCCCGACGTGCGATGCGCGGGTCGGCCGTTGAGGCGGCATGCATGCCTCGCTGCGTCTGGCCGGCGATTCACGGGCGGGGAGATGGGAATCTGGAGGACCGGGTGCCGTACTGCACCGACTACTATAAGCCACTCCTTAAACAAACTGCTCTGTGCTTTTACCTGCCCCTGGCTTCACGTAGCAGAAACATGGTGGCCGCTGAGTAAGCAATCCAACATCGTTGGAACGACGGCACGAGGCTGCAGGTGCCTGCGAGTCCAGTGGGACACGCACCGTACAGTCCGGAATCACGGTCACGGCCACTTCATTGTTCTCAGCCATCGCTTTCAATTCTTTTAAGAAGGCATAGGGGATAGTGCAGATAAGTTCAGTTCGTTCGGGTTTCCATGTTTATGTTCGGGCGTTCGGCCTTATGCTGCTTCGCAACCTGTGTTGTGTAGGCTTTGGACGCCTGCCACACTTGCTTATAGTAGAATCATAATTAATCAAAATGCAAACTAGGTTATCATATCACTTGTTTTGAAGGTTATCATACTTCCGTACCGTTTGGTTATTGGTTTTCTTTGGTACTACACCAGTTGCAATTAACTAAGTTCGGTACGTGGATTTTTCTGTAACGCATTTTGGTACGGAACTAGTGCTGGTACTAGTTTACTCATTGCAAAGATATGGTCAAAAGGAAAGAAGAAAAGAAAACTCCTATGCGCGCATCTTTTCCGTACCACGGCATGTATGCAACCCTCGCAAAAATGCACGGTCCTTGCCTCGATAACGACGCACAGGGCGAGGCCATGGACGGAAGCTCCCTATGTTGGTCGCTCCGTCGCGATCGCCGAGTGACACAGCAGTCCGGCCTTTCCACGCAGAAAAGGAGAGCTGAAGAGTCAAGTCTAGAGTGCACCTATTCCTCCCAAGTGAAAGCCACGTCGACCAACATGGTTTTATTGCACTGGAGGCTCCATTGAAAATGCAGCTTATTCCTTTCTAGTCAAGGCTGGGTGCAGTGTACGTTGCTTCCGTGAAGATGGGTTGAGGCCACGGGTGATTTTCCACTGTCTGAGCTAGAGCGATAGCAATATGTACGTGCCCGCGTGTGCCGCTGATCAACTAATTAACTTGATATTCCTCCCTCCTCCAAAAAAGGGTGAACCGCTTCAGAGGATGCACCCTCATGCGTGACCTTACCAGAGAACGGCGGAGTCGGGTGCCGGTGTCAAAAATTCAGTTGGAGATGCCATAACATTCAGTTACAGGTGTCTGAAAATTTCTTTTTCAGTTGCACTTGCATAGATGTTGATTTTGTGTTGCAGATAGGCGGGGGGCCACTACCGGAATAACCTTATACGCCTACGGCCTTATCTATGCCGACGGCTGCCGTACGCATAGATGGAGCTATGCCAACGGCCCGGGGAATACCGTCGGCATAGAAAAGCCGCCGGTATACTTCCATCTATGCCTACGGCACCCATAGGCATAGTAAGACCGTCGGCATATATCGATCTATGCCTACGGCAGCCGTATGCATAGTTAGGCCGTCGGCATAAAGGTGGCCCTCGTGGCCCGGGGACAGACGGCGGGCTGACGCCATCAAATCTATGCCGACGGCCCTGACAGCGGCCGTCGGCATAAATATCATATGTTTTTTTATTAGGAGCTGCCACGTGGCAGAGCTATGCCGACGGCAAAGCTGTAGGCATAGTTTTCCATCTATGCCTACGTGGCACCTCCTAGTAGCCCCTGGCCAAGAACTATGCCTAGGCATAGATATCATCTGTTTTTTATTTTAAATTATTTTTTGTTTTTAAAAGTTAAAATTTGACTAATTTAAATCTAACTTATCTAAACTTAAACATACACAAATTATACATCGACTTGGGGTAGAATTATCCATAGATTATGAATATATAGTTTGTTTTTGTTTTTGAGTATGTTAGAAATGTGACCTCATGTGCTTTTGCATATAGGTCCTTATAATTTGTTAAAATCATAAGTAATTGATACTTGGATCGATTTTGACAAATTTTATATGGTTTTTATCAGAAACTTGAAATGATTCTGTTGCTATACTATTTTACAAATTTGAACAAACTTAAATCATGTTTGCTTCAAATTTACAAAAAAACACAGTTTTGTTTTGAATTTTTTGTAAATTTTTCATTCCTTGTCCAATCGAGACAAATTTTATATCTACATCCATCAGATTGTTTCAAGGATTGTGGTGGCAGGCGCAAACACCCGGCAACCGGCTCCGGAGTGTGACTCCTTCATGGACGGCGATGCCGTCGGCACTTGGAGGGGGAAAACGGCCACGTTGGGTCGACACGGAGGGAATCTTATGGTGGGTTTGGCCCAAACCTTGTTCTCAAGTGTTCCTATAGGCTGACCTATCATAACCAGGTGAAAACATCCATTGGTTAAATCTCGTCTGATGAAAGTCAAAGGCGTAGATCTCCGGGTCAACTGGTTCAGGGTTAGGCCAGTTGGGGGCCTTCGGGGGGTAGCAATGCCACCAGAGCATTACGACGGGTCCTCATACATGTTTTAAGGTGTGGTGGCATGTCTGAAGAGGCAATACGTGGCTCCGGTGTGAGGTCCCCGCCCCTCACGGACGACAATAAAATCGAAATAATCCCTCTATGGTTTTGGCGTTGCATGAATATTTTTGAACACTCGGAGCATGATCAATTCATGAAACTTTTACACGGTGTAGACACAGTGTAGACACATGTGAACTAATCGAAATAATCCTCATGTAAAAAACTCATGATTTTATCGCGCTCCGAGTATTTAATAATATTCACGCCACATCGTTACCGCGGAATGTCTACTACCGTGTCATCGCTGCCCGTGAGGGGGGGCACACCCCGGAGACGCGTGTTGCCTCTTCTGATATGCCACCACACCGTACGGCATGTATGAGGTCCCGGTGCGACGCTCCGGTGGCATTGCTACCCCCAGGACCCTCGTCCCGCCTAACCATGTAGCGTTTGACCACGGGATCTAGCCCTTTCACTTTGCACGAACGGGCTTTGACCAGTGGAAATCTCCACCCGGTTGTGTTAGGTCAGCCCATAGAAACACTTTGGAGCAACATTCGGGCCAAAGCCACAGCAAGATCCCCTCTGTGTACACCCGACGCGTTCGTTTCCCCCTCCAGGTGCCGTCGGCGGCTCCGTCCGTGAGGGGGGACACACCCCGGAGATGCGTGCCGGGCATTTGCAACCGCCACAACACTTCCAGACTTGTGAGATGCCGCCTACGCAAGATTTGGCGGCATGCTAGCCCCTAGAGGCCACAGTCGTAGACACGCAAAGAGCAATCCACGTAGAGGGAAGTGTTCAGATACTTCTCCATCACCAAAAATTATGAAAAATTACCATCAGTCCTATAGCACATGTGCCCACGTCGTGTAAAAAACTCATGATTTTATCGCGCTCCGAGTATTTAATAATATTCACGCCGCATCGTTACCGCAGAACGTCTACTACCATGTCATCGCCGTCCGTGAGGGGGGGCACACCCCGGAGACGTGTGCCGCCTCTTCATACATGCCACCACACCGTACGGCATGTATGAGGGCCCGGTGCGATGCTCCGGTAGCATTGCTACCCCCAGGGCCCCCGTCCCGCCTAACCCTGTAGCGTTTGACCACGGGATCTAGCCCTTTGACTTTGCACGGATGGGCTTTGACCAGTTGAACTCCTCACCCGGTTGTGTTGGGTCAGCCCATAGGAACACTTTGGAGCAACATCCGGGCCAAAGCCACAGCAAGATCCCCTTCGTATAGATCCGATGCGTCCGTTTCACCCCTCCAGGTGCCGGCGGCGGCGCCGTCCGTGAGGGAGGCCACACCCCAGAAACGCGTGCCGAGCGTTTGCAACCGCCACAACACTTCCAAACTTGTGAGAGGCCGCCTACGCAAGATTTGGCGGCATACTAGCCCCCGGAGGCCACCGGCCATAGTCGTAGACACGCGAAGAGCAATCCGCATAGAGGGAAGTGTTCAGATACTTCTCCATCACCAAAAATTATGAAAAATTACCATCAGTCCTATAGCACATGTGCACACGTCGTGTAAAAAACTCATGATTTTATCGCGCTCCGAGTATTTAATAATATTCACGCCGCATCGTTACCGCAGAACGTCTACTACCGTGTCATCGCCATCCGTGAGGGGGGCACACCCCGGAGACGTGTGCCGCCTCTTCGGACATGCCACCACTCCGTACAGCATGTATGAGGGCCCGGTGCGATGCTTCAGTGGCATTGCTACCCCCCAGGGCCCCCGTCCCGCCTAACCCTGTAGCGTTTGACCACGGGATCTAGCCCTTTGACTTTGCACGGACGGGCTTTGACCAGTGGACCTATCCACCCGGTTGTGTTAGGTCGGCCCATAGGAACACTTTGGAGCAACATTCGGGTCAGACCCACAGCAAGATCCCCTCCGTGTAGACCCGACACGTCCGTTTCCCCCGTCCAGGTGCCGGCGGTGGCGCCATCCGTGAGGGGGGCACACCCCGGAGACGCGTGCCACATCTTCGGACATGCCACCATACCGTATGGCATGTATGAGGTCCCGGTGCGATGCTCCGGTGGCATTGCTACCCCCCGAGGGCCCCCATCCCGCCTAACCCTGTAGTGTTTGACCACGGTATCTAACCCTTTGACTTTGCACGGACGGCTTTGACCAGTGGAACTCTCCATCCAGTTGTATTAGGTCAGCCCATAGGAACACTTTGGAGCAATATCTGGCCTAAAGCCACAGCAAGATCCCCTTCCATGTAGACCCGACGCGTCCGTTTCCCCCCTCCAGGTGTCGGCGGCGGCACCGTCCATGAGGGGGGGGGCACACCCCCGGAGACGCGTGCCAGGCGTTTGCAACCGCCACAATACTTCCAAACTTGTGAGAGGCCGCCTACGCAAGATTTGGCGGCATGCTAGCTCCTGGAGGCCGCCGGCCACAGTCGTAGACACGCGAAGAGCAATCCGCGTAGAGGGAAGTGTTCAGATACTTCTCCATCACCAAAAATTATGAAAAATTACCATCAGTCCTATCTCACATGTGCCCACGTCGTGTATAAAACTCATGATTTTATCGCGCTCCGAGTATTTAATAATATTCACGCCGCATCGTTACCGCAGAACGTCTACTACTGTGCCATCGCCGTCCGTGAGGGGGGTACACCCCGGAGTTGTCAATTCAGCTGAGTTCTCATGAAGGCGCCTCACCTGAGCCTGATGCAGACGAACCTCCACCGGAGAGACCCTCCGTCGCCGCGTGCAGATCAGTCGACCGCCATGGCCGCAGCAGCGCCGCTGCAGACCACCCTCACAGAGGCCACGACAGGCCCCTGGCATCATATATGATTTAACAAGTCACTTTGCGTACAGTTTCTCAAATGACTGAGGAAAAATGGGTTTATAGATTTTTTTTTAATTCTAAAAAGTTCATTTTTTAAAAAATACAAGAAATTTGGCAGAATATTGGTTTATGATTCATAGAGGGTGTGGAAAAAGTTTGAAAAGATTTCATAAAGATCTAATAAATCTAGCAAAACAAATACGTAAAGAAGCACACAAAAATGAAGACTTCCTATTGGGTGACCACCCGGTCACGCGGATCGGTGACGTGGATGGCTGGCCACACGCTCCTCTGCACCTCCAAAAAGAAAAGAAGAAAAAGAAAACGCACGCACGCACGATACAAAATTAAATGAAATTTTGGGCCTTCCCGCGCCACTCAGCCCACTTCCCTCCCACCCACCAAAATTAAAAAAAAGAAAGGAAGAGAAGCGAGAGAGAGCCCACCCAAGACCCAACACAGCCGCACCAGTCCCCACCCCACCACGCAGCCCTCGACCTCTCTCTCTCCCCGCGAGCCTTCTCCGCCGCCGCCACCCACGCCGGCGATTCCGGCGGCTGCCGGCGACGCCAAGCACACTCCCATGATCGCCTCCGTCCGCTCCGTCTTCCCCTCCGAGCAGATTCGTCGCTCGCGTCCTCTACCGGTCACCCGCGACCGTCCCCTAAGCTAGGGTTTCGGCCACCGCGTCGCCGGCGTGGCTCCGGCGGCACAGGTACATCTCTCCGTTGAGATCCCCCGCAACCCACCCTCTCTTACTCACCTCGTATCCTCTCCCTCCCAGATCGAGCACGCCACCGTCGCCGTCGTTTAGCTCGCGCTGGAACATCAAAGGGAAGGCCATGGACGACGCCGCTCCAGCCCTACTCTGACCCCATCAAGGTCAGCCCCTCCCTCTCCTATTCGATCTGTTCCCCTACCCTTCCCTGATGTGCCTACCTTCCTCACCCACACGCAGCAGTAGCAGCAACTCGATGCAGGGACGAGGGAGAGGAGGAGTCCTGCTTCCCCCGCATGCATCCTCTCTCTCGGAACGACGCCCAACCTCAAGCGAGAGGTTTCCCTTCCCCTCCACGCCTCCCTTGTCCTCCTCGATTTCCTAGGCTTGCTCTCAATTTGCTGCTGCTCTGCTCTGCTCTGCATTTTTACTTGCACACATGCTTGACTGAATTTTGAATGGGTGCTACTGCTGTCACACTCCACTGCTGGGTCCTCCTAGCTAGCTAGCTCTCAGTTTGGATTGCCCTTGTTGGTTGCTGTAGCCAGGCTAGGCATATCTTGCATACTATCGACCGATTGAAACTTGTTTGCATATATTGCAAATTTGCATGCCTAGTGAACTAGCCCTGTACGTATTTTTTTGATAGCACAGTCTAACCGAAGTTTGTGTTTGTGCTAAATGGAACACCTGATGCATTTGTCTTGGTACTGCTTTTGTTGCTGTGACGGTGTGGTGTTCAAACAGTTAATGCCACTCATCCATTGATGAACTAGAGTCCATCTCCGGTTTGAATTGACTCTGCTTTTAGTATATTTTGCTTGCTACCCCAAAAATGCAGTAGAATTTAGCTTATGAATTGGTCTGGTTGGATTTCTCAAGTTATCTCAAGATGCTACAAAATAAATGGTTGTTGTCTCTCCCTTTGATGTTTAATTTGATTTGATTCGGTTTCCTCACGCCTCTATGTTTGCTCTGTTCGTGCTGCTGCCGGATCTAGGAAGGTCTTTGAGAACCTGAAGGTTCTTATTTTGATTGATAGATGCATGTGTGGGTGGCAGCAGATCAACCTCCTTCTCAACCCATGTGTAAGCCCAGCCCCTGAGATACTCACCTTCTCAACCCAAATTTTTTTTTGTCTATCTTGTTCCTTGACAAGCAAATTTTTTTAGGCCAAAACTTTTTGTTCCATTACTACCATCTTGCTGCGCTCGATATCCATGCCCTAATTCATACCTGATCCATTCTTAGATGCTAGTAAGTAAACATGAGATGTGGTAGAAAACATATTAAGCCTCATTACGTGTGAATTACACCAGCTCATGTCAGCGTATGTAGTTTGGATGAAAATTTCTTTTTGGAAACAAATGCATCAACACTGATAGAACCATTCATGATTAATTATGTCCTGTGCAAAATGTAGTGCTAGTTCTGTAGTTCGTCATATGTACACATGTGCTCTGCAGTTTTAGTTCTTCTTGTGTTGTTGCACTTGGTCTAGAGATACAACAACATTAGTTAGGTCCATGCATGGATGGATGGATGGATCAACACATACAACTAGCAGTGCTAGTAACAACAAAAAATAACCTTGTGATTGATTCTGTTGAGGCTAGCATTCTCTGTTTGTTTTGGAGCCCAACCATGTACTGTACGTACTAAGCTACCTCACGCACACGCATAGCCAGCTCGATTGATTTCTGTAGATACTAGCACCAGCAGGCCTGTGTCTCCTATACTAGCTTGTTTAATTTTTGTACTAGCTCAACAACACTAGCTCTGACTTGTTCGTTTGATTCGGAGCAGCAGGCATCCTCCGTGGATGATGACGACAACCAGGGCATCCACCGCCACGACGACACCACGCACATGGTCCAACTCGGCTACAACCTCCTCTACCGCGTGACTGTGGACGCGTTCGTGTTCGGCATCGACTACAACCTCCTCTCCGGTGAGTCCATCTCCCACCTCTAGCTCCCTCTCTTGTGCTGCTATAGCAGTACCTTGCTCTGTTTCATGCGCATGGGTGATTTTGTTTGTGCTTGTGCCATGAGAAAGATCATTCCTATTTACAGTGATGATGATTCAGAGTAGCACACTTGTTAAATTCTGCTCTTGTACTACCTCATTTGTGGTTGTTGGTTACTGCAGCTAGGTTTTGTTAATTGTTGGTGTTTAATCTAGCTAGCTAGTAGTGTTGGCAGCTAGCAAGTAGTGTTGGCAGCAAGCTACTCCTGTACTAGTAGTTCATCCATATGTGTAATTGATCCTTCCCAATAATTGAATAATGTGAAGAAATCCCATTGTATCAGCTATGCAGTGCGAACATCAGATCATTTACAACGGAAATCTTTGTTTGCCTCCCAGTAGAAGTGTTTCTTGTAACATTTTGGTGATTTCCTTTTGGTAGATGCAGTGTATATATTACATATTCATCCTTATGTGTAGGATCATTGGTTCATTAAACTGACTGCATGCCACCTCTGTCATCGCCGCCCCGTCTCCCGCACCATCGGCACCGCCCCTCTGCCTTCTCCTTTGATGTTGTACTGGATTCTTAAAATGAAAATGTTGTGTACATCAAAAATATTTTATGGTCTATGTTTGCAAATTCATGGTTGTTGAATCATGTCTTATAATTGTATTGGAAATTGCTAGCCTTTTAGGCTAGTATTTTTTAGTGGATTCTTAGAATGAAAATGTTGTGTACATCAAAAATATTTTATGGTTTGTGTTTGCAAATCCATGGTTGTTGAATCATGTCTTATAATTGTATTGGAAATTGCTAGCCTTTTTAGCTAGTATTTTTTTTGGTTTTGGTTCGTAAGTATGCCTACGGTTAAACCGTCAGCATAGATATGCACAGGGCTACCCAGGGCCTGCCATGTGGCAGGGATATGCCTACGGCAATGCCGTCGGCATAGGTGAAAATCTATGCCGACGGCTTTGCCGTAGGCATAGCTCTGCTGCCAGGAGTCACCAGAGGCCGCCACGTGGCAGAGGTATGCCTACGGCAAAGCCGTCAGCATAGATTTTCACCTATGCCGACGGCAAAGCCGTAGGCATACCACTGTCACGCGGCGGCCTATGATTTGTTAGCGCTTTTGACGGCGCCGTCCATTGCCGTCAGGTGAAAATCACTGCCGACGGCTAAACTATGCTGACGGCCAGATGGAAGCCATCGGCATAGGCCCCTATGCCGATGGCTAAACTATGCCGACGGTCTGACAAGACTACGCTGACGTGATCTATGCCGACGGGGCTATGCCGACGGCAGCCATAGGCATAGATGTATGCCGACGGGAAATGGCCTATGCCAACGACCCTGGGCCGTCGGCATAGGTGGCGAGTCCAGGGGGTGTGCTTGGGCTCATTGCCACGCACCATCTGCATCGCATCGGTGTCGCGGTCGCCATCTACCCTCTCCTCCTCATCCAGAAATACAGACAGATTCCTGGTTCCTGACACCGCCCCTATCTTGTGAGGCGCGAGAGCGGTACTTACACCACCTAGCCCACTGTCTGGGATCTTCCGAATATGCTTCGTCCAACGCCCAAAGCAGGATCTCGATCGCAAGACTTGAACGGTCGGGAATCATCGGCGCCAGCTCATAGTTCATGGCTACGGACATCACACCCGTTGCGCCCCCGAAGCCCACGCCCTGGGAAGCAGCGCAGACCAAGCAAGATGTCCAACACACATTCCACCATCGGTGATTTCTGGAGCACCCAAGACAATGCTTTCATGAAGGGGGTGATGGCATGATGCCGCCATTGTCCGGTCCGGCCAACCAGGCCTAGGGCTTTCCCCGACGCTCGAGGGGCACCATAGAGAGGCCATAGAAGCGCCTTCAAGAAGGGGACGACACACACATGTGTCGCCACTACTAGAATTGGCAACTCGTGCAGGGCTTTCACCTAGCCTGAGACCGAACAATCTCAAAGAAGCCGCTACATTCGAAGACGTGGACATGAGAATGCTGGCTGGAGCAGCCACCATGGGAAGGAGAGACGCGCCCACTAGACCCACCAGTACTCGGTGCTGCCCTCGCTGCAGGCACCCGAGACGCCACAACTAAATCTGCGCAGAGAAAACCCGGACGTACCGCCACCAGCACCAAACGGTCAGCCCGAAGAGAGTCGTGGCTAGGTCATTCCGCCAGGATAGATGCCGGAACTAGGGCAAGGACTCGCCGCAGCACGCGTTAGAGGATGGTGGCCGACAGTGGAAGCAAGCAGACGGAGGACGGGTTTGGATCCCACCGTAAACGCTCACCAGGCTACAAACCACTGAGCCAGCAGGGGAAAAGCGGGGAAGCTGGTGACTGCAAATGGTGTAGCCTGGTGCAGAGGGGGCCATAGCAGCGCCGAACAGGTACGCAGTAGGTGGCTCCTTAGTGGTGCCATGGATCTGGCGGGGGGATGGACCAGGGATGGTGACCTAGAAGTAGAGGTGATCAGGCCGTGGAAGACGAGAGAATGACGGAGGAATGTGGCTGGAGCAAGAGGCCACGCATAGCTCAGACAATCGACGCGACAATTGGACCTTGGCAATGTTCCTCGCCGCCACCGTCCCTGCACGAGCTTCGTCCACAAGAGCCTCTGGTGGTGGCGCGGTGGAAGGGAGGTGCCGGCTGAGATGGTAGCGACGGGTAGGGTTCTCCCGTGTCAAAGGTGGCGCGGTGGAAGGGAGGTGCCGGGTGAGATGGTGGCGATGGGTAGGGTTCCCCCGTGTCATCTGAGAAGGGCGGAGCGCGGTGAAAGGGGGGGTTCAATAAAACTTGTTGCCTGTGATGAAATGAAATTTGTGATAGAAGATGAGACTGATCAATGACTTCTTGATGGATGCTGTTCATATCTACGTTCGTCGATCAATCGCTCCGTCACCGACAAGGTGGCCAATGCAATATAATGCACTGCTCAGCAATCGGAAGCGTGTATACCCAGCAGGCGCTCGCTAGCTAGATACTGTTGCTAGTACGACATGTGGTTACGTGTCAACCGTACGTTCGGTGAAGATGGCGCCCGCGCATGCACGTAGGTAGTACACGTAACACGTAGGTGCGCACGTGGTTTCTTGCATGGATGTCTGTCGACTGCATCGCTGGCATGCCGCAGTCATTGCGTGCCGCGTGTGCGTCACTGTAATCACAGGGATAGAGCGATTTGTCATTTTATTTTCCACCGCCCAGAAAAAATAAAGCTACGCTGCGTTTACTGTAGTGGATGCTGCCGTGTTAGAGCGAGGCGAGACAACGAAAGAAAAACTATACATAGTCAAACAAGCACGGCCATGCAAGCAGCAAACTGTCACCAAGCCCACTGCGTCCCGCACCCCTACATGCACGGGCCATGTACGTACGTACGGTGCACGTCCCAGGACACCTCGGTCGGTTCCAATTGGCAAGCACGTCCTCGATCGCGTACTGGCTCGTCTTTGCGAAAAGCACATCCACTAAACAAGCTTATCATGTTCGGTCATGCCCTCCCAAAGCTTCGTGTTTGCGCTTTCTGGCACAAGTGGCAGCAAAAGGGAACATATTTGTTCCTTCTCGGGCACGTCCCTTCCGTACCGCGGCATGTACGTAGAGGATGAAATTCGTACTCCGTCCGTCACCCGCGAAAGCCCAAAGCGGCGCGGGACCTTGGCTCTCTTTGGATCTATAGGTTAGAGGTAGTTTGGGTTAGATTGAACTCAACTAATCTAGAAATATTCAAACAGGAGGGTTAGTTGGGTTAGATTCATCTAAACCATCCAAAAATCTAACCCACCCAAGTAGTGCTTATTTGGGTTAGTTCTTCTCGGGATCATTAAAAAAACATTTTTTCTCTTGTTGTCGCCGCAGCAGATTCCTCCCCACTTCCTCAAAACTTCTCTTCCTCTCCCTTTCTCCCTCTCGCACCGTCCGTGAAGGCGCCTAGCCGTATCCGCGCTCCATCTAACTCTATTATGCAAATACCTTTTTGGCTAGAGTTAATTTAAAGTTAGTTCAGAGTTAGAATCTAACTCTAACCTCTAACAGAGTTAGAATATCCAAACAGGCCCTTGATGGCTCCCCGGTGGCCGGCGTGCAAGCCCACCTCATAGCTACAGCTGGCAACTGTTCGCTATTAAATCGATCGATGAATCCCACGTGTGTTTGTGTGAGTATATCCCAGACGTGTATCATCTTTCACGGTCGACTACGAGAGCTAGCTACCGACAATAACACATGTCCTCTCTCCTCTGTGAATGTTTTTGTTTTCTGGTTTTATTTATGTTTCGTTTGCGCGTTTCAGGGAAGATTCCACCACAAGCACAATGCCCAAAACGATGTATCGGTCACGGACGAGGAATCAGATCGAGCGCAGCTGCACGCCGCTTAGTAGCCAAGGTGCATGGAAGCAAGCACACTGCCCTACGGCCTACAGTACGCCGTTGAAAATGGTAGTGATCGATGCATCGACTTGTACAAACCCTCTGGGCCTGCCACCGTTAATCCATTGCTCGATGGTGGCAGGGAGTCCACGCGTGACCCGTACAGTACAGTCCGGAATCACGGTCACGGGATCTCCCACGAATTTATTTATATATTTTCCGCATGATCGTGCCGACAGATATGAGTATTTCCGTCCGGCTCTTCATGTTCATGTCAGCCCGACTTTGCTACTGGCCACCTTTCCACACAACTTGTCAAGCGCGAGCACACTTTTGTCTTTTGACGCATGCATGCATGCCTACAATAGCTAAACTAACAAGGTTATCAACTTTGTTCGTGCTTCCATTCCGTACCACGGCATGTACCTGGCTGTTCTAGTGTCCTCGCCGTGAAAGAAACGCGCGGCCTTCGCGAAGCTATACATGTTCGCCGTCACAGAATAACGGAAAGCAACCCATTACGTCCGTCTCTTTTGAGCTTCCGCAGAGAAAAATGAAATGAAATGCTCAAGTGCGCATCTTCTTTCCGAGCGGTGAAAGTCACGTCGACGTCAGGAAGATCGATCCATAGATCCGTGCGTTGGAGCAGTCGGTCCGGGCTAGATTTTTCACCGTCGTGTGGCCGAGCAGTAGCCCCTGTCGTGCTATGAAACTGTCGGCTGTAGCAGCTAGCTAGCACCCACTCTCAGAAACTTATGTCGATCATGTCCATTTGCACCGGAAAGTTGGATAAACTAGAGCCATCAGGGAGGCGGGGGAGAGGGGTGAAACGGCTTCAAGCGATGCAGCGTGATGCGTGACCTTAATTAATGGAGAAGGACACGATCAACACGTCGCAGGTGAGGTGGGCCGCTGCCGGTGTCGGTGCCCCCACACCGGCTGGCCGTGCCGCGTCCGTAGTCCGGCACGTACGGCGTACGGAAGGAGGGCCCGACCCAGTCACCGATCGAGCAAAGGCTAGCTGGAGAGTGGACAGTGATAGGTCCGTGAACCCTATATCCTCGAACGTGTGTGTGAAAAAACCGTGAAAGATTTGAGTGGCCCATTCAGGGGCATGAACTCCCTCATCTATCTCATGGTTTGACATGGAGGAGAGGACTCAGCGCGATACTACTCTCTATAGTTTTCTCAAAAGAAGATGGATTAGCCAGTGTTGAAATACGTTTCCCAAATGCCAACAACAGCTCAAACCATCGGTGGTCGTGAGTTTGTCTCACTCCCAACAGCTACTCTAGTTGATTAAGCTCATTGGGACCTGACAACTGACAAGTCGTGCCATGTCGATTATCGATTAAGTTCATCTCTACCGGGTACCATGGACCAATCAATCAATGACTTGAGATCGGGTGCTCCATCTAAGTCGATGGTGCTATCTATGTATATCCTCCCAGTCCCCGACATGGTGGCCCATGCATGTTACTACTACCCACCCACCGGAAGCGTTTCATGCATGCATCTACTACTATTTGCCCGTACGTACGACATACAGTTACCTGCCAGCCGACGCCGCCTCGTCTCACATGCACTCGTAACACGTATGGCACGTACGTGCTTTCCTGCATGGATGTCTAACTGGAGCATATACAGAGCAATAGAGCATCACCAACACTTGTCGACCGACCGAGTTGCGTTTTCTTTTGCACGCACAGTGGCCTGTCCACACAATCAGCGAACAGTCACGCAACCCACCCACCTACAGTCCGGAATCACGGGCCGTGTACCGTGCACGTCCCATCGCCGCACAATTTCCTGTGTCCTCTCGTCGCGGCGTCATCGTGCACCGAGAATTCTAGTGAGATGCTCCTGCTTTTGACTCCACCTCCATGCCCTCTTTTGCTTTGCCAAAATAAAATCCACTAAACTTACAAGACAGGTTTATCGTGTTCGTTTTTACGCCATCTCAAAGCTGCTTCTAGTAGCACTCAAGTGGTAGCGAAAGGGCACACCGTCTTTATTCTTTCTTTGGCGCGTTCCTTCCGTACCACGGCATGTACCAAGCAGATATTCGCAGCCCGTCCGCCGCCCGTGAGAGCGACGCGCGACTTTCGAGGCTTCCTGCCGGCTGGCGTGTTCCTGGTTCGTGTCTCGGTCGCCATCGCCGACGGACGGACGGGTTCAACTGCTGAGACAAAAGGCCAACTTTACCGTGTGACCCTATCCTGTCCGGTCCTGTTCGTTTTGGGTAAAACTAATAAACGATGAGGCCCAACACGCGACGGTCCGGGTCCATTTTGTCCGTTTTGTGTCCGGGCCGACCCATTTTGAACGTAAACATGCGTCGGGTTTGGGTCGCGACGGACACCAAACGAACACATGCCTTGTCCGCGTCGGGGCCGCGTGACAGGCAGCCACCTACCTCTCACCCGCCCATATCAATGCGCACGAGCGGGCGTCCCCATTTGTCATCCGCAAATCGAAAGGTCGCCGTTTTTCTTTAAGTGGGAAACGTGGACGGGTCGTCGATCATACTACCCCACGCCATCCCGCGGCCTCCTCGAAACCCGACAGCGCCGAACCCAAACCCTAGCCAAGAACTCGCCGACTGGCCGCCCGAAGCCACGGGCCTCTGGAACTATGGCCGCAAAGGCAAGCACGGCCACGAGGCTGGTTCCTCGTTGGGACGCCGCGCGGCTCGGTGAAGAAGGAGGAGCCCGCGTCACCATCGCCACCACGTCGGGCTCCTGCGCCGCCCGCGTTATCCATCGCGCCCACGGACGCCGGCGAGCGCGACCGGCGCTACATCGAGGCGGCCGTCTGCCGCCGGTATTGGGAGACGAGGACGCCGCTGCCCTGGAGCGACGTCCACCTCCCCAATAACTGGCACCTGTCGGCCGACCACGTGCCGATCCCGCCCGTCCCGCAGAGCGGCCGTGCGCGCCGCCAGGAGATCCAGCGCCACCGCCTCCTCCTCCCGGACGACCTCTACTACGACGAGAGGTACGCCCCCGACTCGCCATTGTGGGGCACTTGGCTCCGCGATGAGCACGACGTGCGGCGGGCGTCGTTCTTCGCCGGCACGTCGACGGGCCGCGGCGGCCACGTGAGCCCCGAGCGGCTCCCCAGGCGCGCGGACGTACGCGGGTGCGCGGCCTGACGCCCATGCCGTCGCCGTCGCCATCTCCATCACCACCCCCACCTCCTCGCATGACGGCGGAGGAGGAGGCTCGGCTCATGACGCGTGTGCTGGAGGACTCTAAGCACACGCACGACGAGCGCCAATGGACGGACCTCGAGGAAGATGGCCCTCTCCGCGGCTGGCGACGTCGCCATCCCCGAGCTGAAGATGGCGCCGAAGGAGGAGGTGGTGGAGGAGCCGCCGGTGGTCGCGTTCCACCCTGACCTGATGGGTCAGGGGTGAAGTTGGTCGTGCTCCGCTCAGCAGATGGCGGCCGCCCTGGGAGCCGTGAACTGGTGCCCCACGCCGCCGGGTCGCCGGAGCGGGAGGCCTCGCCTCGGGTGGAGGTGGTGCAGGCACCGGCCACCTTCCAGCCCGTCGCCCCCGTGCACCACGGACCGCCGGCTCATCTATGAAATCCGCCGGACTACGTCGACCTCGTCAGCGACGACGACGACACCGACGGTCAGTGAAGGCGGCGACGGCGAGGACTACGGCATCGACGGGCGCGGCAGGAGCACGCGGGAGGCGTTTTTTTATTTTGATTTTGTATTAATTATAAAACCGATCCGTTTAAGTGAAATGAGAAATTAGGCCGTCTTGTGGCCGTAATCTCTATATATATTTTATGTTTTTTTAACTGTGTTTATTTGCTTGAATAGATACGGTACCACCGGTCGCTTCCGTTGATATGATCCCAAGAGTGAAAGGCACGCCAATCTGTCCAGTATTCAGAGGAGTACGCAGGTTCATCGAGGTCATTATCAGACCGGCTAATTTTATTTATTTTTCGCTCGACTAGTTTGTTTATCGTTGGAGTGTTTCATCGCTCGAGCCATAGCCGGTAACTGTATCCTGCAGGATCGGTACATTGACGCCATGTGTACGTGTTTGTGGGCATAAAATGGATCGGTGGGTCACGGACGAGGAATCAGACCGGGTGCAGGTGCAGCAGCAGCACGCCGACGCCGACGCCGCTTAAGCAAAGCGCACTGCCCGACGTACGTATTCCTTCCGTTTCTTTTTACTTTTCATATAAGATTTGATCAAAATCAAACTGCACAAAATTTGACCAAATTTATATTAAAAAATATAAACTTCTACAATATTAAAACTATATAGTATGAACATATGTTTCATGATGCATCTGATAATATTGATTTCGTATTACGAATGTTTATATTTTTTAATATAAAGTTAGTCAAACTCTACAAAGCTTGATTTTGATCAAACCTTATATGTGGACTAAAAAAAACCGGAGAAAGTATGGCGTTGTTCATACACCGGCTTCTGTATACAAGCCTTCTCGGCCTGCCACCAGTGTGCTCCTGATACACCGTTAGTTAATCCATGGCTCGTCGACAGCTGCAACGTGGGACCCGTACCGTACAGTCCGGAATCACGGTCACGGGCTCCAGACCTGAGCAACCGCCATGGTTCCCCCCACGAATTTAGAACATCTTCAACCGCGTCCTTAACAGGTCCTCCTCAGGCGTATTTTCCGCGTCAGCGCTCAATAATCAGCCCAGTCACGTCCCAGGAGCCCGTTTTCCACCGGTTTGGGCCGAAACCGGCGCTGGCGGCTTCAGGCCGGACCCGGAGCACTGGGAGGCGCCGGGGCGAGCGGTTTTGGCGCGAAAGAGCCGCGGGCCCACTGCGTCAGCGACATGCACCTCGTCTTCCCCCGGAACGCCTCAATTTCCTGCGGGGAATTAATAGCAAGGCTACCGCCGGTCAGCCTTGCCATTGATTCCTCACCGGCGACGCGTCACGGACGGGCCCGGCGACACCTCCCCTCCCGCCATGCGTACACATGGCGCGGGGCTATAAAACCAGCGGCTCCCCTTCGTTGTTGGCCACACCAGCCCGAGCCCAAACCAACCGCCGAGCTCTGCCTCTCTCTCGTCCGCCGCCGAGCTCTGCCTGTTTCCCCTTCCCTCCCCTCTCAGCGATGGCCGAACGCTTCCCTGGCGACGCGGCGGCGGCCAGCGGCTTCGGCAGCCACTCGCTCCACGAGTGGGAGGCGTACCTCCTCTTCGAGGCCAACATCTCGGCGCCGTCGGACTTGCACGCCGGGCCGACGGGGTGGAGGCTCAGCAACGGGGGCGTCCCCATCCCTCCCGGTAAAGATGGTAATTTGCATGGAAAGACTTCGAGAAGAGATAAAGAGAGGGTGATCAGAGTTTCAACCAAATACCCTTCCGCTCCTTCGACTTCAGGTCGAAGGTCGAAGTCAAAGATTTTTGTTCATTGGTCATGTTGCTAGTATGGGTACCTGTATACATCATCGTCGTAGGTGGGCGCGTGGATGAACCCTCATGTGCTAGACGAGCAGCACACACATCGACTCATCTGCCTTCACCATGTGGTCGGCACCACCAAGGTAGAAGTAGGGTCCGCAACCATCGGGTAGTAGCCACGTGTAGGATAGATGGAGGAAACTCTACATGGCTTCACAGGGGATTTGTGCGTGTGTGAGAGACAGATTTGGGAACAAGATGAATATTACATGTTGGCCCGCATAGTATATGAGAGGAAAGATTGATCGGGGGTGGGATTGTCCATTTTCTGATACAACAAACAAGATTTTACATTCATAAGATTAGGATTGGTGGGACTTGTGAATACATGGTATCGTTTTCAGGGATTGAGTGGTTAAGGTTCATTTTAGACAAAATCAAAGAATTACAACTAAAGATAAACCTGCCCCAACAATGCCCCGTGTATCTGTTCGACTGTGCTCTCGCGAGTCGAAGAGCGACTAGGGTTTCTCGCCTCGTGTCGAGGGCGTTGCAGGTCTACTCTGTCTCATGTGGCCTTAGGCCATGAAGGCACGGTGGATCTCGGTCCTTGCCACGGGAGAGCTCCTCCTTCATTTCAGGCCTCTTTTTGTATGTGTTTAGGGTTTGTGTTATGTTCAATGTAAACAGGCGGCAACGGCTCCATGGAGATGGGATAAGTTTCTCCTTCGCCTAGCCTTCGTACTAGCGATGCAACTAGCGTCAGTAGAAGGCGTGTAAAGGTGTGTCTCTGGCGGATCTCACGGGATTTGATTGACGTTTGTCTTTGATGATTCTACGTGGATTAAGTCTACGTTCGTGTTTCTACATATTGGATACTTTTGATTTACTCTTTCTCTTTATCGCCGATGGCTACTGTTCTCATGCGCTCGTCCTAGGGGCCCTTAGTATGTCGACTTCCCAGTTGTCTACTACAGTAAGGTTTGTCTGGCTCCGGTAAGGACGGGAATATGATGGTAGCGAGCTTTCGGTTTCCTCAATAGTTGTAGTCGTTCCTAAATGGTCTATGAATCTGGATGATATTTCTATTTTTTTTTCCAGCGTTCTTTGTACTGCCATATATACCGATGAACAGTACATAATGTTTAATTTTGACGGGCTCTACGAGTTCAATTTTCAAGACAAACTTCACTCTGCATAATACAAAATGCGAGGTTTTATCACTTTATCGTGAGTTAGTGAAATATAGCCATGTTCCGTCAAATTGCCACTGTTTTTGAATTTCAAACCTCAAAGTAGCCAAATTAGCGTGGGGAAACCAATTTGATTGAGGCCTCCTTTCGTTTGGATTCTTATAGGATTTTTCCTTTAGAGCCTTTTGGTTTATATGAATGGGTTTCTATCCCTACATATGATTGGTTCCTATCCTCCACATTTCATAGGAAAATAAAAATGAGTCTAGACTCAATGAAAAAAAATTCTTTGGCGTGAACCAAATGACATCTCGTTTCCTATTCCAACTCATAGGATTTGAGTTACATGTCATCTCATTTCCTACAAATTTTCTATTCCTACGATAATCATATCCTATAAACCAAAAGAGGCCTGAAGGGGCGGGAGTGGAGTCAGAGGCGAGGGCAGGGAGTGAGGTACGCGCGGGACAAAACGCCAGTGCGCCGGACCCCCCATCGTCCTGCCCACCTCCTGCGCGCGCCTTTAACCCCCCACCCACCCGAGGCGGTTGGTCTCGCAGGCCCCGAGCGGACAAAATTACTGTTATAACCTAAAAGGCTAACAAAATCCCGATTTGACCTCGTTTCAAAAAAAATTCGATTTTGACCTCTTTGGGTGACGCCAACATCCCTGGCGTCTGGGTTGCGAACCAGACGCCAGGAACCCTGGCGTTTGGCCCCTGGCCCGCACTGCCCGCCTGCCCGTTGACCTGCTGATGTGGCAAAGGGGCCAGACGCCAAGGACCCTGGCGTCTGGCCCTGGTAAGTGGATAACCGCACGGGCCAGCCCACCCATCCCCATCTCAACTTCTCCTGGTTGCGCCTCATGAACAGAGGGGCTCTGTTCGTCGCCCCTCCTCTCCCTCACACCCCCTGATCTACTCCATCCTTCGCTCAAACTCGTAGATCTGACCCTCCCAAGCTTCTTTGAGGTATTCTCCCCCATTCCCTCCAATTTGTTTTGGTTTTCCCCTCTTTTGTTGGATGCATTATTTCACATTAGGTGATGTTAGATTAGTAGATGGTTTCTTTGTTTTAGGAAAAAGTTTGTAGTTGATAGATGATTTGGTAGGTAGTGTAGTTGGTAGATGTTTGTAGTTGTCCACCAATAGACATAGTTTGTGAATTTTTTTGAATTATAGATGATGTATGCATGTGCTAGTAAATTAGCTATATGTTGAATATATAGATGGCATAATATTTGTTTGAATCTGAGAAGGCTACTTTGGCAAGCAAATATATTTAGAAAAAATATTATATGTGTGAAGTGGTATGACAATATAGTTGAATATATAGATGGCATAATTTTATTTGCAAAAGAGATGATGAAATTTGATGATTGTGTGTGACATGATTTGTTCAATAGAATGGCGGATGATGACAATTTATTTGATGGTGAAATTTGGTACTCTAGATTGCATATGTAGAAGAAAGAAATGATGTGGTTATGTGTGAGAAGAATGGTGTGTTCATATGGCATAACTTGAAGAAGGAAATAGTATTGTTTGATATTGTTCATGTATTCATAGATGTTTGTGATATTTTTTTAAGATGGCGGATGATGATGGACCTTGGTATGGCGGATTAATCGATGAGTGGGATAAGGAGCATCGTGCGCATGCCATTGAGAAGGGAGAGGTAAGAAGCAAGACTTATCAATTTTTGTTGTTTCTCATTTGTGTTCTTGTATTGATTAAAACATCACTTTATTTGCAGCTTGTAGTTGCTATGCGAATGAGGGGTCATTCCGCTGATGACTTTACTTACGACCCGCAGTACGAGCCTTACATTCGGAGATTGGGTCTTCTCCCATTCGTGTTGCAGTTTAAGCGACGCGCTCCGCCGGTGAACCACGCGGCGCTGACCGCACTATGGATCGTTGGAGGCTGGAGACTCACTCGTTCCACCTTCCATTTGGGGAGATGACGATGACACTTGAGGACATGGCTATGATAAGCGGCCTTCCTATCAACAGACAAGCTGTTACCGATCGTGTCAGTGCCGTTAATTGGCGAGAACGGACTGGCATTTTAATTGGTGTTCAGCCCGATGCCCCTGAGGAAGGCAAGGCCGATACCGCGAGAGTGAGGCATTCTTGGCTAAAACTGGTCAGAGGAAACACCAATCCGTGCCCTCAGGGTGCCAATGACGTGGTTGTGCAGCAGTACGCACGGGCCTATTGAAAGGACATGCGGTGCCCCCATGTGTGGTTTTGGTAATTGATGACAATCTCTATGGACTAACGGTTGCCTTGAATTATATTTGAAGCATTTGTCCATAGGATTGTCTTGAAGTCCATGTGTTGGTTTCAAGGAGTTTATGAGATGGACAAAGTGTTTTTCAAGGAATTATCCAAAGATTGGTCATGTGTGAGTTGAGCTTATTGCAAGCATGTCTTAAAGAAGAAGATTGTGTGATCATTCATGTTTACCTTCAAGACATCATCCAAATGAAGAGAGTTGGAAAGATTCAATGTTGATCAAGACTAAGTCAAGAGTGAATCAAGTTGATCAACTCATAAAGCGTTGAAGAAGTACCAAGAGGGATCAAGTGATCCCATGGTATGGT
>NC_053027.1:553996959-554014701 GCF_003073215.2 Triticum urartu | reverse complement strand
AAAATAAAAATATTTTCAATGAACCCAAAATGCCCTTCATAAATGCCCATCATTTTTGAATTGGTCTAGAACCTCTTGCAAAAAAAATGATGCACATATTTCTAGGCCATTCTGGATTTTTGAATTAACTCATATTGTATTTGAATTGGGGCATTTAAATACTATAAATATTTTAAATGCTCCAACAATTTTGGAATTAGTTGAGGGTCTCTGGAATAATTCATTTAGTGCCCATAACTATTTTCAGAATTTTTAAAAGTGATTTGGTTTGAAAACCAAATTTAAACAAATTTGCATAAATAGAAAAACAGAACAAAAATAGAAATAAGACAGAGAGGGAAACCTTACCTGGGCCTCACCTGTGCTGGCCCAGCCCACCTGGCTCGGTGCCAGTCATCCCTAACCTCTGCCAGTAGGCAGAGGAGGGACAGCGCACGGCGCGCGCGCGGGCGCCACACCACCAGGCTGCCTGCCTGCGTCGCTTGGCCACCGTGACGCCTCGTGTCCTCTCCTCGGCGCCGCCTCGACCCCCTCGTTCGTTCCCTCTCCCTCTGGACGCTCTTCCCTTCTCTGCTCTCTCTCCCTTGCACGCACCCGAGTGGCCCCGTCGCCGCCGACGTGCACCACCGCGGCCATCGGCCTCCACACGCCTCTCCGACGCAGCAAGAAGCTCCGCAGCTGACCTCTACGCCATCTCCGCCAAGCCACATGAGCGGACGCGCCTTGTAGCGGCTCCCCCGACCTCTTCTTCACCGTCGGCCGCCGCAGATCTCCACCGTCGACTTGCCGCCGTCCGAGCTTCCCCGAGCACGCTGGCCATCCCTACGGCGCTGCTATGAGCCCCCGAGTGTTTTCCCCCTCTCCCCGCGGTCAATCCCCTCCTCTAGCCCGCCTAGCCACCGGAGCCGAGAGCTCCGTGCCGCCGGCCATGGCGCCGCCGTGGCCAGAGCCCGAACCAGCCGCCCCCGCACGCATCATCGTTCTCCCCGCCTCTGCAGGAGCCTGTAGCCACCACCAGGTCCTCCTCCCGTACACCACAACACCGTCCCGGCCAACTCCGTGCGGGCGCCGCCATGGATGTGCTCGTCGTCGTCAGCTCCAGCGACTACGCGACCAACCAGTGGCACCGTTGGACACGGCGCATCCCCAGGGTCCCGTAGAATCCACCCGCGCGACGAATGGTCGCCCGAACAGAGATTCCGGCGTGCCTCCGCCGTCGGTTGAGGTCGCCGGCGGCCTAAGCGCGGCTGGCTGACGTGTCAAATTAGGCTAAAACTAATTTGTCACTAACTACCCTCCCTAGTCACTGACATGTGGGCCCATGCCCCACTAACACTTTTAGTTAGGATTAAATTAGCACTAACAGTCTCTGTTAATTAGCCTAGTCAGTGACCAGTGGGTACGAGCATCAGGTTTGACCTGGGCTGACGCTGTTGGCCTGATGACATCATTCTGACGTCAGGCTGACGCAGTAATGCTTTCTGGGATTTTAATAAATCAGAAATGATTTATTATTTTCAGAAAATGCTCAAAACTTCTAAAAATCATATAAAATCAACCATAACTCCAAATGAAATAAATTATATATGAAAAATTATCATAAAAATCCAATCTATCCATTTATGCTACTTTCACGCATGTTCAACCAACTTATACCCCCTGTATAAGTGAAAACATGATAATGGCATTTTAAATACCTTTTATGGAGTTTGCATATGAACCCTTGGTTCATATGGACTTCATTTAAATTGTTGCTAGATGCATAATTAGTACAAATCATAGCATATTGCCATGTCATGATCATGCATCATATTGTCGCATTTGCATTGATTGTGTTCTTCTCTATTGCCGGTGCTTGTCCCCTCTCGGTAGGCGTATCCCGATGATGAGTTCGATGACACCGATGAAGAGCTATAATATCTTTAGAAGTGCCAGGCACGCAAACCCCCTTGTTCATTCCGATACAATCCCACTCTCTCGCTCCTGCTCTCTTTTACTGCATTAGGACAACAACGTTTCAACTATTACATGCTGCAAATAGATGAAACCCACTAGCATGAGTATGAGTTGTTTGAGCCCTGATGTGCCTACTCATTCATGTTTGTTTGTCATGCCTGCTACTTCTTAGAGTTGAGTCAGGTATGATTCATCAGGGATGAATTGGAATGTGGTGAACATGTCCTACTGTTGAGAGCTAAGTGTGTGAACACGATTTGGTAAAGGTAGCGGTGAGAGGCCATGTAGGAGTACATGGTGGGTTGTCTCATTGCAGCCGTCCTCAGGAACTGAGTTCTGTGTTTGTGATCCATGAACAGCTACTACCATGCATTGGAATGCTTAAGTGCCCCTCTCGACTTATTAATCAACCTGATCTCTGTCTAGGAGTTGCAACTAGTTTCTGGTGTTTGTAGGTTGTGTTAGTAGTCTACCAAGTGGTACCCGGTACAGGTGGGCTTGGGACAGACTAGGCACCGTGGCACGGTGTACCAAGCGTAGATCCATCCGTCAAGATGGGCTTGGGAACCCTGCACACATCGTTTGGGGCCGTGAGCGACACCCCGGCCGGATCTCCTTGCGGATGGAACCTGAATACGCGATAAACCTGGACTAGAGACTTGTTGGTTAGTCAAGTCATGGCTGACTCCCTCGCCAGGCTTCCGCTTGAAGGTTGCCGAGATACACGACGTGTACATGGTGGTAAGTGGAGAGAGCGTGTGTGAAGAAGTACACCCCTGCAGGGTTATCATTATCTATTCAAATAGCCGGATTCCTCGGATATGGAAACTTGGACCCCTTGCATAGTTCATAGACAAGTGAAAGTGGATACTCTAAAATGCACAAGATAAGTGTGAGTGCTATGGATGGCGTTATCATAGGGAGACGGGAGCGGATCCATAGTGGTGTATTGGTATGGCGAATATGTGGACTCGTGTGCGCCACCTCAAAAGAGTTACTTGCAGTCGTAGTTTAGGATAGCCACTGAGTCAAAGCTGGCTTGCTGCAGTTAAACTCCACCATCCCTTTGTTGATACCGATGCATATGTAGCTAGTTTTGATGTAAGTCTTGCTGGGTACATTTGTACTCACATTTGTTTAATTTATGTTTTTGCAGAGAGACTTCAGTCTCGCTAGTAGTTCCGCGTGGACTTCGATGTTTAGCTTGTTACCTCAGCTTCGATCTTGTACCCTTGGGAGGGTCTTGTAGATAGTCAGGCTTCTCAGCCTTTTTCATTTGTAGATGTCTGTACCTAGACATGTTAAGCTTCCGCGTGTGCTTTGACTTGTATGCTCTGAATGTTGGGTCATGAGATCCATGTTTGTAATATCCCGCTCCTAGGAGCCTAATAAATAAATACTTGAGTCGTATAGTTATGTTGTGATGCCATGTTGTATTTACACACATCGAGCATATTGTGTGTATGATTCAAATGCTTGGTATGTGTGGGATCCGACAATCTAGTTGTTTATCCTTGGCAGCCTCTCTTATGGGGAAATGTAGTCTGGTGCTCCCATGAGCCATAGTAGTCCGCTACAGCCCGGTTCACCGGAGTCCTGCTAGCCCAGCACTACTGCTCAGGACACTTGACAGGCCGACATGTGTTTCACTTCGTTCCTATGTCTGTCCCTTCGGGGAAATGTCACGCAATGACATCCGGAGTCCTTCCTAGCCTGCTACAGCCCGGGTTCCCCGGAGTGCTGTTAGCCCAATGCTACAGCCCGGATTCACTCGCTGATGACCGACATGCTCGATGTGATTCATGTATGCCTGTCCCCATAGGTTAGTGCCGCTTTGGGTTCACGACTAGCCATGTCGGCCTGGGTTCTTTGTCATATGGATGCTAGCGACACTATCATATACGTGAGCCAAAAGGCGCAAACGGTCCCGGGCCAGGTAAGGTGGCACCCGTGGGAATACCGTGCGTGAGGCCGCAAAGTGATATGAAGTGGTACATGCTAGATCGGTGTGACTTAGGATCGGGGTCCTGACAACGGGTCCTGGCCGTCTTTGCCGGGTCGTGGCCTCCAATGATCCGACTCGTACTAGCAGTAGTTGATAATTGTTAATCTTAGTACATGCTGGCTGATTAGCTCGGTCTTTGTGTGAACGGTTTGATAATTCTGATGGATTTGATGCTGCAGTGGCGTTGCTTTTGATTGTCCGGCAGTCATCGTCTTGTATCCGGGTTGCAGCTGCATCTGAATCCTTCTCTGGGTCAAGATCGGTTTGACTATAGTTTTGCGTATGAGATAACACGCCCGTGAATACTTCCTTGGCGACTTGTGGTGGCTCTTTTGATCTTGACGGTTTAAGGTAGCGCACAGCCGCACCCCTAATTTCTTTGAACTTTAAGTCTCATAGATCTTGAACTCTGGACTGATGGACTTGAAATTGATGCAAATCCTTCTAAACCGGTTTCTCTTCATCCGGTAAATTTGAACTTCTCGATCCCTGAGAAAAGATCCCTCCAAGAACTCATCACCATTGTGCGCAGGCCCCACGGTGGGCGCCAACTGTCGTGGAATTGTCACGGCAGATGTCCTAGCATAAGGACTTAGTCGTGAGGCCAACGCATCTATGTGGTAGCTTGAGAGGGGTTGAGCGGAATCGAGAGACGCAACACAAGACAGGGATTTAGACAGCTTCGGGCCCCGGGAAACATCATCCGGTAACAACCCTACATGCTGTTTGAGGCTAGGTCTCATTATCATCACGAGAGAGTCGCTGTAAACCGGCTCTCCTCTTTGTGTCTAGCCCTAAGATTGTTTCTTTCTTGCTTGTCCCCCTTTGGGGAGCCCTACCCCTCCTTATATATGTTGAAGAGGCGGGCTACATGTAGAGTCCAACTTGGACTTAAGACTTAACTATTCTGACTCCCCTTCCTGGGCTTCTTAACGTCTGCCGGTTTAACATTGTCTACCAGTTTACCTTCTATCTTAGCCATCTATCTTGACTCTCTGTCTTTAACTCTCCGCCAGTTTACCATCCGCCGGTTTACCATGTCCTAGCCGGTTTACAACTCCAGCCAGGTCATACCGTGGGGTATATCCCCGACATGCGGGATCTAAGCTTCCATGCCATTAACAGGACTGGGTGGAGACAACGGAGCGGATCAATTGCCCAGCCCCCTGCCTGAAGATCCTGCAGATGCTCTCCTAACGGAGATGCTGGTTCCGGCGCCTTACAAGGTGCCGGCGAAGAAGGCCAAGAAGAAGGCCACGGGGACCCGAAAGGGTCTCCGGTGCAATGTTATATCGGACTCATCTTCCGATAACTCTGACGCGCCCACCTCCCATGAAAACGAGGAGGAGGAAGAGGAAAGTTCTCCCCCCTTAGCTGGGGGAGACAAGAAAAGGAAGGCCGACCCAATCGGGGAGGCCGAAGGGTCCAAGAAGGGAAGGACCCTCCTTCCGGACTACTCCATGATGGCCGCCTACAGCGGCGACGAGTGGTTACCGTGGGAGAAGCCCCTGGCGACATCATAAGTATCCGGATACCATAGTAATTCATGGTATGTTTTATTGCACTGCTTCTTACGCCAAATATGATTATGCACTCCGTCCCGAGCCCGTCTTGACATATCTTCGTCGGCCGGTTCTTTGGACTCGTCGGATATGAATAGCGATTCACTTCCGACCGCCTCCACCCCTTGCCCTATGGACAACGTCGAGGTGTTGTGTAAAAAGGCACCGAGCCAAGGGGAGGTAGTCCTGGGGGCGCCTCGAGGCGACCTTCCGGACCCTGGGCCCAAAGGCAGCAAGACTCCCACGGGCTCCAAGTTTGGCCCCCAGCCGAACACTGCGCTGGAACCTTCCGTGGTTCCGGACTCCGGCAGGTGATCCCCCGTTAAAAGGGGCAAGCCGCCCGTGCCGGTGGCCTCTATCCATCCTGAGGCACCGGACAACTTGCTGGAAGCGCTTCACGGCGCTTCCATCAACGAAGAGCACCGCACTATCATGAGTGCGGTGATCGAGAAAGTTCAGTCCGCCAAAAATGGACTGAACGAAGCTTGCGCCAGCCTCCTAACAGGCTTTGAGGTAAGCAATCAAAATATAGGAAAATATTATCGCATAGACAGTAGCCCCTGATGCTCTGTTTGGCGTTCGCAAAGAAAGGCCGAATAGAGGATCAAATAATGACTCAGGAGTCTAATCAGAATATGTCTATGTGCATATGCAGGCTTCACTGCTGGCCACTGCCGCACATACTGCGGAGGTGGTTGCACTGAAGCAGGACCTTGAGCAGTCCAAAGACGAGCTCGGCCTTACCAAGAGGCAGCTCGAGGAGAGCAAAGGTAAGCAATACCTTGTCTATATATTAAAAAGAAATTCAGTTGTAAGTAATAGGATTATTATGAATTTGTCAGGGGCCACAACCGAGGTGGCGACCCTGAAGAAGGCGCTGTCCGAGGCCGAAGACAAAGCGGCCAAGGAGCGCATTGAGTGGGAAAAGCAAGAAGCCTGGGTAGGCGAGGTGCAGCAAGAGCTTGAGGCTCTTGCAAAGAAACACGAGTCCTTGGAGCTTGACTCTAAGACGCGAGAGTCCGAGCTTGCGAAGGTGCTCGAAAGCACACGGAGCGCCAAGGTTGAAGCCCACAAGGCCCTCCAGGAGGTGGATGCGGTGAAGAAGATAGCAGCGGGTAAGGCATTCATTATGCAAAGCAAGTATGTGAAGGAAACTTTCCTTTTACTTAATCAAGTTCTGAGCTCTCCAGGAGCGTTCGTAGATCTTCCCCGCAGTGTACTGGATGCCGCGGAGTTTTACCGAGCTGAGGAGGGGAGCTCGACGGAAAAGTTGTTCTGGTCTCAGTATACTAGGACCGAACACCCAATGCCCTTGAGCGACCAGCTGAAGCAACTGGTCGAGCTTCACAAGACGGCCGAACAGGCCATGAAGGGTCTTATAGTCCAAATGTGGCCTGGCGATCCCCTACCTAGCAGCTACTTCGGTCTGGTGAGGCGGCTCGTAGATGCCTGCCCACGGCTTGAAGTTATAAAGTGGTCCGTCTGCATCGAGGATGCGCGTAGGGATTTTGCCCGTGCGAAGGTGCACTGGGCGAAGCTGGACGCCATAAAGCTGGTGAAGGAGGGGCCGCCGGAGGGCAAGGAGCATCGGTGCCCCAAAATTTATTATGATAGTGTCTTGAAGGGTTCCTGCCTTGTGGCGGAGGAATGTGCCAGAGATGTAATTTTTGAATGAACATGCTCATGTGATCCTGAAATATGAAACGAGTTCATTTGTGCTATGCAACGCTTTTTTAATTTAAAATATTACCTTATGTGCGGCCGTTTATAAAATTTGAGAGTTGGCCAGTCGTCGGCTTCTGCCCCCATGTAACTAGTACTGGGGTGTTCAGGATAAACCTGAGCACTCTTTATCCCAATTTTGGGTCCTTCGAAGGAGGTGTTCAGCACAACGAACCAGGCAATTGGACTATAAGGCTTTATCACTCGCACTAAGCCATAGAAGTCTACAAATTTAGATTTTGGCGAAGCCCCTAGTATTTGGAAGGCCGAATTGGGGGCGCTATATACGCCTAAGTCGGACAAGGCCGACTCCTCGCCCGAAGCGGAAAAAGTCTTTAAGGACTTGAGACCTCTCGAACAACGACCAACTCTCGCCTTATCATGACAGTCAGTTTTCGGCTTTTTCTACTGAGGTGCTCGTCCGGAAGAACCGGGACACAATCACAGTAGTTCTTGCAGTGCTACCTTAGCCGGTATAGCGGAACGTAAGGTACCAAAACATGGGAGCCGGGAAAACCCAACTATTGACCCAAGACATGATTCGGAGCTGATGCATATAATGCTATAAGTTTGGGGTGCCGCACTGTCAAAAGTGTTCGGACTTCTCACGCCGTATTATGGGGTAAACGAAAGCCCCTGGCATACTGACCATCCCAGAATGTACTGGTGCAAGTTGTCGTAAATGAACATATAAGAAAAAAAGGATGATTAATGCAATAATAGACTAATGCTATGCATTTTTATTTAAATAATACGTCGAAGCATACTGATACAAGTAGTGCAATAAGCAGAAAATAGGACTATTTGACATGTCCTATCCAAGGGCAAGTTGTGTATGGATAGTAGAAAGCGGGTATATTGATTATTATTAGAGACCACCTGGGGGTTCCCTTGTACATCTTAGCTTCTTGCCTCCTTGGTTGCTCCTTCCCGTAATGTGTCCGGCAGTCGTACTGTCGGAAAGGGCTTCCAGAGAGTTAGGTCCTGAAAGAGAAAAAATGATAAAGGTATGCAGCCCCTAGGGCGGTTAAGCCGCATTGCGAGACGTGCCCTGATCGTGCCCCCGCTTATGCCCATGGTATTTTCAGTGCGTAATTATGTACGCGCGACACGGATTTCGGTGCTTGACTGGGACTGGGCCGGGGGCCAAATTGCTAGGCGAGCTCTGAACGTGCCAGGCGATCCTGTTGCAGTTTACTACGGACTCGCTTGACGGTGTCCGAGGGCTGTATCACCGAATTGGTGGTTTGCTGTAAAAGGCTGCTTTGTGCTTCTGCTGCGAGGGCTGCAGTGTGCTCTTCCGTGCGGAGCGAGCGTTCTGTGTTTCCATTGACTGTTATGACCCCCTAGGTCCTAACATCTTGAGCTTGAGGTATGCGTAATGCGGTACCGCATTGAATTTTGCAAATGCGGTTCGCCCGAGCAGTGCGTGATAGCCACTGTGGAACGGGACGATATCGAAGATTAACTCCTCACTTCGGAAGTTTTCCGAAGATCCGAAGACCACTTCTAGTGTGATTGAGCCCGTGCAATGGGCCTCTACACCTGGGATGACGCCCTTAAAGGTGGTTTTGGTGTGTTTGATCCTCGAGGGATCTATACCCATTTTGCACACTGTATCCTGATAGAGCAGGTTCAGGCTACTGCGGCCGTCCATAAGGACTCAAGTGAGGTGAAATCCGTCGATGATGGGGTCTAGGACCATTGTGGCGGATCCTCCATGATGGATACTAGTGGGGTGGTCCCTGCGACCGAAGGTGATCGGACAAGCGGACCATGGGTTGAACTTTGGGGCGACGGGCTCCATCGCATAGACGTCCCTTTGTGCACGCTTCCATTCCCTCTTGGGAGTGTGGGTTGCGTATATCATGTTCACTGTCTTCACTTGTGGGGGGAACCTCTTTTGTCCTCCCGTGTTCGGCGGCCGGGGATCCTCCTCGTCATCACTATGCAACCCCTTGTCCTTGTTTTTGGCATTTAACTTGCCGGCCTGCTTGAACACCCATCATTCTCTGTTGGTGTGATTGGCTGGTTTATCGGGGGTGCCATGGATTTGACACGAGCGATCAAGTATGCGATCCAAACTGGACGGGCCCGAAGTACTTCTTTTGAATGACTTTTTCCGTTGACCGGATCTAGAGCCTCTGAATCCGGCATTGACTGCCTTATCATCGGTGTTACCGCCGTTGTTGCGGCGCTTTTGTCTGATACGACGTGGTCTGCCGTTGGCATCATTGGTATCCGAAGTGCCCCAGATTCCTCGATGTGTTGTTGCCATTGCCTTCTTCAGGCTATTTGCCTGTGGCCATAAGCCGGCGCTTGAAGCGCTCCTGCTCGACGGGATCCTCAGGCACGATAAATTCTTCGTCACCGAGGATCACCTCATCTTCGGAGAGAGGTATGTAATTGTCCTCCTCCGATTCTCCATCTGCTGCCTGCTCTGGAGGGCTAGCTTGTTCACTCTCCCGCTCTACATCGTGCTGGAGGGGATTGTGGTTGTCTTCGGCACTATCCAGAGTGTTATTATCTCTTGTGCCGGTATCACTACTTTTGCTATGGCGGGACTTAGAGCGGCGCCGCTGATGTCAGCGCTTGGGTTGCTTCTTGGAGGGGCCATCCTCCGCTGTCTCGTCGCCATTGCCTTCTTTGGGGGTGTCCACCATGTATATATCATATGATGAGGTGGCGGTCCAGCGCCCTGTGGGCGGTGGTTCTTGTTCGTCTCCTGCATCGTCGTCCATACCGTTGATGTCCTCAGAGTCGAAGTCAAGCATGTCGGTTAGATCGTCGACAATGGCTACTAAGTGGGTGGTGGGTGGGCAGCGAATTTCTTCGTCGTCCGCATCCCATTCTAGCCGGACATAGTTCAGCCAAGGTTCTCCTGACAAGGAGAGAGACCTTAATTAATTTAGCACATCGCCGAAAGGCGACTGCTGAACGATATCCGCGGAGGTGAACTCCATGATCGGCGCCCAATCAGATTCGATAGGCACGGATGCATGCGGTTCGGAGTCCGTGGCCGGAGACGAATCTAGTGGTTCGGCACCATGGCTCTCGTAAGGGGTGAAGTCAGTATCCGGCTCCATCACCACTAAGAGTGCGGCCTCCATGTAGGGGTCTATCCCTCCATCCTCGGATGGCGCAATTTGCTCCAGATTGAATGCCGGAGTAGTTGCAGATGCGATATCCCGAACACTGTCCGACGGCAGAGTTACGTCATGCTCATCGTGATTGTGCGGCGCACCTGACATGGGCTCGAATCCGTCAAAGAGTAAGTCTCCGCGGATGTCGGCAGTGTAGTTTAAGTTTCCGAACCTGACCTGATGGCCAGGGGCGTAGCTCTCGATCTGCTCTAGACGGCCAAGCGAATTGGCCCGCAGTGCGAAGCCGCCGAATACGAAGATCTGTCCAGGGAGGAAAACCTCACCCTGGACCACATCGTTACCGATGATTGAAGGGGCCCTCGAGCCTTACGGCGACGGAACAGTGGAACTCTCAATGAAAGCACCAATGTCGGTGTTAAAACCGGCGAATCTCGGGTAGGGGGTCCCGAACTGTGTGTCTAAGGCGGATGGTAACAGGAGGCAGGGGACACGATGTTTACCCAGGTTCGGGCCCTCTCGATGGAGGTAATACCCTACGTCCTGCTTGATTGATCTTGATGATATGAGTATTACAATAGTTGATCTACCATGAGATCATAGAGGCTAAACCCTAGAAGCTACAATATGGTATGATTGTTTGTCGTCCTATGGACTAAACCCTCTGGTTTATATAGACACCGGAGGGGGCTAGGGTTACACAGAGTCGGTTACAAGGGAGGAGATCTACATATCCGTATTGCCAAGCTTGCCTTCCACGCCAAGGAAAGTCCCATCTGGACACAGGACGAAGTCTTCAATCTTGTATCTTCATAGTCCAACAGTCCAACCAAAGGATATAGTCCGGCTGTCCGGAGACCCCCTAATCCAGGACTCCCTCAATACTGCTCAGGTTTCCAATAAGAACCATCTGCATTCAGCATTCTTTCAAAAGCAATACCCTCTTTCCTAGGGTTCCTGTTAAGAATCTGCTTCTTGAGCACATCACAAATAGTTTGGTGTCCTTTAAGACTTTTGTACATGCCTGTGACGTACAATTCCTTCAGACATGCATTTTTGTCAGTGACACTTGTGGTTTCCTCAGATGAGGGAATTGAAACCACATAGACAGTTGAAGATATAGAAGCAATTGAAGCATTTGAACATTCACCTGAAGAATTTGCATTATCACGTTCAAGGCATTTTAAGCATGGACCAACAAATTCTTCTTGAGAAGCGCTGATCTGTTGAGCGAGCAAAGAATCCTGTCTTTTTGAAGATCATCATGAGATGCTCTCAGCTTCTCGAGCTCTTGCTTCCTTTGAAGAAATTCATAGGACAACTTGTCATCTGCAGCTGAGAGGGCCACATGACGACTTTCAAGTTTGTCACATTTTGACTGTAGACGTTCAAGGTCTTCAGTCAGAATTTGAGAACGTTCCATTTCATCGTTTAACAAATCATCACTTTTATCTAATGACTTGTGAATCCTTTCTAGAGCAGTTTATCGTTTAGCAACAATTTTAGCAAGTTTGGAGTAGCTAGGAGTCATATTTTCATCAGATTCACCTTCACTTGAAGAAGATGAAGGCTGTTTGTGTACCTTGACGCCTTTGGCCATGAGGCACACGATGCAGAAGATGATGAGTCTTGAGCGAAAGTCATTGTCTTGAGAGACTCCATGAACTCGAGGAAACAGGGATCCTGACATGTGCGGTGCCCTTCATAGACGTCAGAGATCCTGTCGCAAATGAGCTTTGCGTTGGCGAGATGCATGATGAGCCTGAACTCTTTTCTGGATAGGCTAGAGCAGATGATAGCCCTTGCTCGCATATCCAACTGATTTTAATTGTGAATATCCTCAGCGTTAACCATCTTGCAAAGGTCGGTCAATCCTATCTTAGTGACGGTCCACAGCTCATTGTTCATGGATAGGAGATGTTTCCTCATCAAAGCCTTCCACTTGGCATAGTCATGACCATCAAAGATGGGACATGCAACGGACACCTTCTTCATACCTGTGGTCTACATAACTAAAACTCTAGGTGGTTAAACGGAAATCACACAGAACAAGGGACTACCTTGCTCTGATACTAATTGAAAGCACGAGTTTACTCCCAGAGGGGGGTGAATGGGAGATTTTTAGAAATTCGTCAAACTCTAAAGAATTTGACGAAGATCAGAGTGAATAAAATAGAAACACAAGGGAAACTAAGTCGTCACAGAATCAGAGTACATGCAATCAGGATACGTAAGAGTGAAGAACATGCAATCATACATTCATACATGCATGAAGAAAATGAACTTAGGAAATGAAAGATGGCTTCATGAAATTCTTCAGTTCAAATTCTTCAGAGCACATATCACAAATTCTTTAGGAGTGGAATAAAGTAAGGGAGGGTTGAGAAATTTGAAACCAGGTTGGCTCGATGAAGACAATGGAATTTGGTAGAACAGTTCTAGTTGCTGCATCAAAATTACGTCTGGTTGAGGTGTCTGAGTCGCAACTCAGAGGACACACTGTCCTCATCGTATTCCTCTTGAGCTAAGGTCACTTATTACTCGCCCACGCACTCATGGTAAGTCTTTAAGGTAGACTTCCAAAACCTTCACAGACTTGTTCACCGGCACACCATAATGACTCTTAGTTTACTCAGAACTTGACGCCTAACCGTCTAGAAGAATGACAGTCTTTAAAGGTAATAGGCGTTGGATCACACGGATCAATCTCTTCAGTGATACTCAATCACTTTGGCTCGAGGTTTTTCCTCACTTAGGATTCTCTCAAAATTGTTGGAGGATGGGTTGCTCTCTTATGACAAGCATCAAGTTCTCTCGGAGCAGCCAACCAGCTAGTAGTTGTGGGGGCTGTTATTTATATCCAGGGGAAACCCAACATGGAATGTCATAACTGCCATTCTCTTATCAGACCATTGTCAGGATAAGGATTCACTCGACAGCTGGCACATGACGCAACAATGGTCAGAATTTGAACTCTTAAATTCATCGGGGCACTCAATATCCTCACTTTTAGGCAGAATGCACTAGAGAACTCCTAACTCCTCAGTGTGACCAAATTCTTTAGCGACCAGATGAACCTCGTCACTGTCGCTAGCAAATGCGTCAGCTGTACTGGAGATTTCCAAAGGCTTCACTCAAAGTGGCTTTTGTTTATGGGTTTGAATAGGTTTGAGCATCACTTTGGAAATGTGAAATATGTTTCACCTAGACCCTCTTTAACAATACAGTTTTTCTATGACTCAAAGAAGAAGAAAAGAAACTATGAAAACAAAGTCTTCAAGCTTCAAAGTCTTCACATCAATTTCTTCAAAGGTCGTACCAATTTCATCACCAAATTCTTCACTTTAAGAAATATATTTGTAGGAATTGTTTTCCATGTGTTAAACCAAATCTTCTGGGACTCTGTCTCCTGTGTATACTCACAAACTCATTAGTTCCTCAACCTATTTGTCTTTAATACTCCAAAACCACCAAGGGGGCACTTGATGCACTTATAAGACCTTTTTTGGCACTGTTGCCGGGAGCATAGCTTTATTTGTTGAGTCACTTGGGATTTATATCTATCGATCACTATGAAGAATCTGAAAGATACCAGAACCAAGATCGTTCCCTCTAAGACAGGGGGAGGTAAGGAACTGCCATCTAGCTCTGCACTTGATTCACCTTCTGTTTTGAGTAGGCTTGCGACACCACCACCTGCTATTAATTCTGTTATGTTGCAAGTAATTGATCATGCTACGTCTGCTATGAATGGTGTTATTGATGATGCTAGTACTCTGCTTGATGATATTGTGTCACCAGGTGAATTTCTTGATGAACAACTTGCTAAAGCTAAAGAATTTGAGAATGCTGAAATTAATGAAATTGTTGAAACAGATGATGCACCTAGTAGACCTAGCTCTGCTAGAATTGAATTGCATAAGGTAACTAAAGGTTATGTTATGGATTGGGAGATAGCTAGAGAATTTCTTGCTTGTAGCGATAGGGAAGATGTTAATCAACTACTATGTAAGTTGAAAGAAAAATATGTGAATGCTAGAATGAAATATGATCCTAAGTTTGCTACTTAACCTATCATTGTGACCAATAAGGATTATGAATTCTTTGTCGATCCTGAGTTAATTACTTTGGTTGAATCTGATCCTTTTCACGGCTATGAAAATGAAACTGTTGTGGGACACCTTACTAAATTAAATGATATATCCACCCTTTTTGCTCATGAGGAAAAGATCTGCTACTACTATATTCTTAAATTGTTTCCTTTCTTGTTAAAGGGTGATGCTAAGATATGGTTTAATACTCTTGCTCCTGGTTGTGTGCGTAGTCCCCAGGATATGATATATTACTTCTCTGGAAAATATTTTCCTGCTCATAAGAAATAAGCTACATTACAAGAATTATTTAACTTTGTGCAAATTGAAGA
This sequence comes from Triticum urartu, assembly GCF_003073215.2. Classification (NCBI taxonomy): domain Eukaryota; kingdom Viridiplantae; phylum Streptophyta; class Magnoliopsida; order Poales; family Poaceae; genus Triticum; species Triticum urartu. Next base: position 553,999,932 of record NC_053027.1, on the reverse strand, counting down.
AGAGAATCTCCCTCAAGCTTGGGGGGGCTTCTTCAGTTACTTAATGCTTTGCCCGATCATCCTCTTAATATGAAATACTTGATATATTTTATAATGGACTAACGGATGCTTCTAGGGACTACCTAGATAGTTGTGTTGGTTGTGTTTTTAGGGCAGGTTGAAGAACTATTGAACAATATATTGAGAAATGATAATGATTGGACACTTCCTGAACCACCAGCTAAACCCACTCTAAAGAAGAGAGGTATTCTATTCCTCAGTCCTGAAGATATGCAAGAGGCAAAGAAATCTATGAACAAAAAAGGTATTAAAGCAGAAGATGTTAAGAATTTACCACCTATTGAAGAAATACATGGACTTGATACCCCGACATAGGTAGTAGAGGTAAATTCTCTTATGATATTTGATAAAGGTGATATTCCTTATAATAAATTTGCTAGTCAATGCTTGGATGAATTTGATAATTACATTGTTAAGCAAGACCAATTTAATGCATATGTTATGAAACAATTGAAGCGCAATGCTTTCATGATTGATCGTTTGAGTGAGTTGATGTTTAGAATTGCTAATGATGTTAAAGGTCTAGGAAAGCATGCTTCCATGGTTCAAACCTAGTTAGGACAAGTTGCTAAGTCTCAAAATGAATGACTTAATGAGATGAGTAGTAATATGAAAGATCATGATGTTAGAGTAACGAGTAGAGGAGGGAGATTGACTTAGGAACCTCTGTATCCTGAAGGTCATCCTAAAAGAATTGAGAAAGATTCCCGGAGAATTAATATTAATGTACCCAGTCCATCTAAGAAGAAAAGGAAAAAGAAAAATGATAGGACTTTGCATGCTTCTAGTGAACCTGAGGTAGGAAAACCTTCTGGGAATAGTAATGATGTTTCTATTTCTGGCTGAGACACAATCTGGTAATGAACATTCACCTAGTGACAATGATAAATATAATGATGATGTTCATGTAGATTCTCAACCAGACAATGATAAAGAACCTGATAATGATGTTGAAATAGAACATGCCGTTGATCTTGATAACCCACCTCCTAAAAATAAGAGATGTGATAAAAGAGATTTCGTTGCTAGAAAACACGGTAAGGAAAGAGAACCATGGGTTCAGAAATCCATGCCTTTCCCAACTAAATCATCTAAGAATAAGGATGGAGAAGAATTTGAACGCTTTGCTAAAATGCTTAGGCTAGTCTTTTTGCATACTTGTTTAACTGATATTTTAAAGATGGTGCCATATGCAAAATATATGAAAGATATTTCACTAATAAAAGAAAGATACCTGAAGCCCAAATTTCCACTATGCTTGCAAATTATTCTTTTAAGGATGGAATACCTAAGAAACTAGGAGATCTAGGAATACCCACTATAACATGCTCCATTAAACAAAATTATGTCAAAACTGCTCGATGTGACTTAGGAGCCGGTGTTAGTGTTATGCATTTCTCTTTATATAGAAGACTTGATTTGAATAAACTCACACCTACTAAAATATCTTTGCATATGGCTGACAAATCTCCTGCTATACCTATTGGAATTTGTGAGGATGTGCCTGTTGTAGTTGCAAATGTTACTATCTTAACAGACTTTGTTATACTTGATATGTCCGAGGATGACAATATGTCAATTATCCTTGGTAGACACTTTTTGAATACTGCAAGGGCTATTATTGGTTGCAACAAAAGCAAGGTCACTTTTCATATTAATGGTAGTGAGCATATGGTACACTTTTTGAAGAAACAATTTCAAGTGAATGGTATCAATGTTATTGAAAAATCTCCGACAATTACTATTGGAAGTTTTCAACTCCCTATTCCTTCCATCAAAAAGGAATATGAAACTATTACTATAGGGGAGATGCATATCCCTGTTGAGGTAACTTAGTGTTATACGAAGATTCTTCGGTTTCATGTCATTCGAAAATGGTTTGTTAATAAGACTTGATCAACCTTATTAATGGATTCTTTTTTATGGGCATGTGATCAATGAATTTAGAAAGCACAACCTACTGTACCCACTATTTATAAACTCTCTCCTATTTAAAGTTAATAAAGTAGAAATGCCATGATTATCGTGTCTTCTGAATTTTTTGTGCAATAAAAAATAATCTGAAAATAAAAGTTCTTGGAATGCCCTAAAAATTTAGTATGATTTTATGTAGAATATTTTAAAAATTAGGCATAGAACACACCCTAGGGGGGTGCACCTGTGAGACACAAGCTCATAGGGTGTGCCTAGTGGGCTTGTGGATCCCATAGGGACCCACCCACTTAGCCCAGCCACCTACTCCCTTCTTCCTCTAGAAAAATTCACTAGTTTGCTCAAACCCGTGTTCTTGCTCCTTTGACTGCAATTTTCGATCTCCTTGCTCAGAACTCTATTTCCGAAACTGTTTTGGGAGATTTTTCTTCGGTATGTGACTCCTCCAATGGTCCAATTAGTTTTTGTTCTAGTGATTTATACATAGTAATTTTTTCCTGTTGTGGTGACTCCTCCAATTTTGGGACAATTGCATTTTTACCCCTAGTTGGTTCCTACCCACGGGTTTTGCCCTTACTTTTCGAGCTTGCTTAGTTTTGCCCTTACTTTTTCTGTCGAGGACCCTCGAATGCCCTTTGACCGTTTGACCAAAACTTTGAAAATTCATAACTAATTCATATGAACTAAAAAAATGCAAATAAGATATCAAAATGTTCAGATAAACATTACCTTTATGTGCATATCATTTGCATTCAGGACAAAAGCACCCTTTAAACTACCTGAGGTAATTAATGTTATTAACATTATTAAAAATAAAAAGGTATAAACAATATTTTTTTCATGAATAAAAATTACATGCAAATGTAGGTGATGTTTTCTAAACATCCAGATATCTTATTTGCATTTTTCTGAGTTCGTATCAACTTGTTATGCAGTTTCCAAATATTGGTCAAAGTCATTAGAATATTCTTAACAAGATGA
>NC_053027.1:553867504-553995959 GCF_003073215.2 Triticum urartu | reverse complement strand
CTGTTGCTACTTATGTTGATCTCCCCAAGGAGAAGTGGTTTAAATATCATCCTCCCATAGAATTAAAAGTAGCTGCACCTATTAAACTTGAAGAAAAGACCATCACTTATAATGATCCTATTGTTCCCACCTCTTATGTTGAGAAACCACCTTTCCCTGCTAGAGTAAAGGATCATGCTAAAGCTTCAACTGTTGTTCGTAAAAGCAATACTAGAACTTATACACCTCGTGTGCAAGTCAAAGTAGAACCTAATATTGCTATTGTTAAAGATCTCTTGTCTGATAATATTGATGGGCATGTCATTGAATTCTCTGGTGAAACTGCTAGAATTGCTAAAACCTGTGATAGAGATAAACATAGACCTGTGGTAGGCGTGCCTGTTATTTCTGTTAAAATAGGAGATCATTGTTATCATGGCTTATGTGATATGGGTGCTAGTGCTAGTGTTATACCCATTGACTTATATAAAGAAATTATGCATGATATCGCACCTGCTGAGTTAGAAGATATTGATGTTACGATTAAACTTGCCAATAGAGATACTATATCTGCAATGGGAATGGTTAGAGATGTTAAAGTCTTGTGTGGGAAAACCAAATATCTCGCTGACTTTCTTGTTCTTGGTTCTCCACAAGATAGCTTTTGTCCCATTATTTTTGGTAGACCCTTCTTGAATACTGTTAATGCTATGATAGACTGCAAAAATAATGTTGTTACTGTTGGCTTGGATGATATGGTTCATGAGTTTAATTTCTCTAAATTCAGTAAACAACATCGTGAGGAAGAATTGCCTAGTAAGGATGAAATTATTGGTCTTGCTTCTATTGCTGTACCTCCTAGTGATCCTTTAGAACACTATTTGCTAGACCATGAAAATGATATGTTTATGAATGAAAGAAAGGAAATAGATGAAATATTCTTTAAACAGGAACCTATTCTGAAACACAATTTGCCTGTTGAAATCCTAGGGGATCCTCCTCCACCCAAGGGTGATCCCGTTTTTGAGCTTAAACCGTTGCCTGATAATCTTAAGTATGCTTATCTTGATGAAAATAAAATATATCCTGTTATTATTAGTGCTAACCTTTCAGAGCATGAAGAAGAAAGATTATTGAAAACTCTGAAGAAGCACCGTGCTGCTATTGGATATACTCTTGATGATCTTAAGGGCATTAGTCCCACTCTATGTCAGCATAAAATAAATTTGGAAGCGGATGCTAAACCAGTATGTGATCCTCAACGACGTTTGAATCCTAAAATGAAAGAAGTGGTAAGAAAGGAAATACTCAAGCTTCTGGAGGCAGGTATAATTTATCCCGTTGCTGATAGTCAGTGGGTAAGTCCTGTCCATTGTGTCCCTAAGAAGGGAGGTATTACTGTTGTTCCTAATGATAAAAATGAATTGATTCCTCAAAGAATTATTACAGGTTATAGGATGGTAATTGATTTCCGCAAATTAAATAAAGCCACTAAGAAAGATCACTACCCCTTACCTTTTATTGATCAAATGCTAGAAAGATTATGCAAATATACACATTATTGCTTTCTAGATGGTTATTTTGGTTTCTCTCAAATACCTGTGTCGGCTAAAGATCAATCAAAGTCTACTTTTACATTCCCTTTTGGTACTTTTTCTTATAGAAGTATGCCTTTTGGTTTATGTAATGCACCTGCTACCTTTCAAAGATGCATGATGGCTATATTCTCTGATTTTTGTGAAAAGATTTGTGAGGTTTTCATGGACGACTTTTCCGTCTATGGTTCCTCTTTTGATGATTGCTTGAGCAATCTTGATCGAGTTTTGCAGAGATGTGAAGAAACTAATCTTGTCTTGAATTGGGAAAAGTGCCACTTTATGGTTAATGAAGGTATTGTCTTGGGGCACAAAGTTTCTGAAAGAGGTATTGAAGTTGATAAAGCCAAGGTTGACGCTATTGAAAAGATGCCATGTCCCAAGGACATCAAAGGTATAAGAAGTTTCTTTGGTCACGCCGGATTTTATAGGAGGTTCATTAAGGACTTCTCAAAATTTTCTCGGCCTCTGACTAATTTATTACAAAAGGATGTACCATTTGTCTTTGATGATGATTGTGTAGAAGCATTTGAAATACTTAAGAAAGCATTAGTCTTTGCACCTATTGTTCAGCCACCTGATTGGAATTTACCCTTTGAAACTATGTGTGATGCTAGTGATTATGCTGTAGGTGCTGTTCTAGGGCAAAGAGTTGATAAGAAATTAAATGTTATCCATTATGCTAGTAAGACTCTAGACAATGCTCAAAGAAATTATGCTACTACCGAAAAGGAACTTTTAGCAGTTGTGTTTGCTTGTGATAAATTCAGACCCTATATTGTTGATTCTAAAGTAACTATTCACACTGATCATGTTGCTATTAAATATCTTATGGAAAATAAAGATGCTAAACCTAGACTTATTAGATGGGTTCTCTTGCTGCAAGAATTTGATTTGCATATTGTTGATAGAAAAGGAGCTGAGAACCCAGTTGCAGACAACTTATCTAGGTTAGAGAATGTTCTTGATGACCCACTACCTATTGATGATAGCTTTCCTGATGAACAATTAAATGTCATAAGCACTTCTCGTAGCACTCCATGGTATGCTGATTATGCTAATTATATTGTTGCTAAATTTATACCACCTAGCTTCACATACCAACAAAAGAAAAGGTTCTTTTATGATTTGAGACATTACTTTTGGGATGACCCACATCTTTATAAAGAAGGAGTAGATGGTGTTATTAGACGTTGTGTACCTGAGCATGAACAGGAACAGATCCTACGCAAGTGTCACTCCGAAGCTTATGGAGGACACCACGCTGGAGATAGAACTGCACATAAGGTATTGCAATCTGGTTTTTATTGGCCTACTCTCTTCAAGGATGCCCGTAAGTTTGTTTTATCTTGTGATGAATGTCAAAGAATTGGTAATATTAGTAGAGGTCAAGAAATGCCTATGAATTATTCACTTGTTATTGAACCATTTGATGTTTGGGGCTTTGATTATATGGGACCTTTTCCTGCCTCCAATGGATACACTCATATTTTAGTTGCTGTTGATTACGTTACTAAGTGGGTAGAAGCTATTCCAACTAGTAGTCCTGATCATAACACTTCTATTAAAATGCTTAAGGAAGTTATTTTTCCGAGGTTTGGAGTCCCTAGATATTTAATGACTGATGGTGGTTCACACTTTATTCATGGTGCTTTCCATAAAATGCTTGCGAAATATGACGTTAATCATAGAATTGCATCTCCTTATCACCCACAGTCTAGTGGTCAAGTAGAATTGAGTAATAGAGAGCTCAAATTAATTTTGCAAAAAACTGTTAATAGATCTAGAAAGAATTGGTCCAAGAAACTTGATGATGCATTATGGGCATATAGAATTGCATATAAGAATCCTATGGGTATGTCTCCGTATAAAATGGTTTGTGGAAAAGCATGTCACTTACCTCTCGAACTAGAACATAAGGCATATTGGGCTATTAAAGAGCTTAACTATGATTTCAAACTTTCCGGTGAGAAGATGTTATTTGATATTAGCTCACTTGATGAATGGAGAACCCAAGCCTATGAAAATGCCAAGTTGTTTAAAGAAAAAGTCAAAAGATGGCATGATAAAAGGATACAAAAGCGTGAGTTTAATGTAGGCGATTATGTATTGCTATACAACTCTCATTTAAGATTTTTTGCAGGAAAACTTCTCTCTAAATGGGAAGGTCCCTACGTTATCGAGGAGGTCTATCGTTCCGGTGCCATAAAAATCAACAATTTCGAAGGCACAAATCCGAAGGTGGTAAACGGTCAAAGAATCAAGCACTATATCTCAGGTAATCCTATAAATGTTGAAACCAATGTTATTGAAACCGTAACCCCGGAGGAATACATAACGGACACTTTCCAGAACGTTCCAGACTCCGAAAAGGAATAGGTATGTGGTACGGTAAGTAAACCGACTCCAAAACAATTTTTAAGGCAATATTTCTCCGTTTTGGAATATTTAGAAAAATAGAAAAATGGGTAGCAGTCCAGGGAGGACACGAGCCCTCCACGAGGGTGGAGGGCGCGCCCCCCTACCTCGTGAGCACCTCGTGTGCCCTCCGGACTCCATTTTCCTGCACGATACGTATTTTGGTCGGTAAAAATTCATTATATATTCTCCCGAAGGTTTTGACCCCCGTATCACGCAAATATCCCCTGTTTTCATTTCGAGCTGTTTCCGTTGCAGATTTGAGAATTCCGGAGACTCGATCATCCTTCTATGAGGGTGAGCCTATGCCATGGAAGGGGACGACAAGCTTGCGTCATCAACAACACCTCCACCTCCAACAACAAAGAAGGGGACCTCATCACATGGGTATGGGCACTCCCCTTGGCAACTGCCAAGCTTGGGGGAGGTGCCCCGGTATCATATCACCATCACAACTCCTATCTTTACCGTTTTTCTTAGTTCGATCCTATTAGTAGTATCTTGATTTAGTACAATAAAGTCACGGCATGATCTAGTTTTGAAGTTGCTTTATGATCCCTCTATGCAATCTAGTCCGTGAGCTATATATAATAAATATTAGTGTTGAGTCAAGGGCTTGATTATTTTGCCATGATCTTGAGTGAATAAAAGAAAGAATAAAAAGAAACAAAGAGTTCATATTGATCTTATTGAGAGTAATGACTTCACATAGAAAGAGTATGATGATTAAAAAGTTGTTAGGAGTTGGCAAATATAGCTTTAGTCATCGTGGCAATTAATAGGAAGTAATAAGGAGAGACAGGTTTCACATATAGATATACTATCATTGACATCTTTCATAATTGGGAGCACTCATTAAGGATGACATGCTAAAGAGTTGATGTTGGACAAGGAAGACAACGTAATGGGTTATGTTTTCTCGCATCTCAGTTAAAGTATATTGTCATGGATCATTCAAACATGTTGAGCTTGCCTTTCCCCCTCATGCTAGCCAAATTCTCAGCACCAAGTAGAGATACTACTTGTGCTTCCAAATACCCTTAAACCAGTTTAGCCATGAGAGTCCACCATATCTACCTATGGATTGAGTAATATCCTTCAAGTAAGTTTTCATCGGTGCAAGCAATAAAAATTGCTCTTTAAATATGCATGACTTATTAGTGCAGAGAAATAAGCTTTGTACGAACTTGTTGTGGACGCAATAAAAGCGACGGACTGCATAATAAAGGTTCACATACAAGGGGCAATATAAAGTGACGTTCTTTTGCATTAACATTTTGTGCATCTAACCATAAAAGCGCATGGCAACCTCTGCTCCCCTCTGCGAAGGCCTATCTTTTATTATTATCCTCTATCTTATGCAAGAGTCAAGGTAATCTTCACCTTTCCCTTTTTCATTTTATCCTTTGGCAAGCACTTCATGGTGGGGTGATCCTGATATATATATCCAATTGGATGTACGTTAGCATGAACTATTATTGTTGACCTCACCCAAAGGTGAATAAGTTTGGAGGCAGCATTATAAGCCCCAATCTTTCTCTGTGTCTGATTGAAACTTCATAACCACAAGTATTGTGTGAGTGTTAGCAATTATGAAGGACTAAGTGATAGTTGAGTATGTGAACTTGCTTTTAAGCTCTGACATAGACTCCTTCCGATGTTATGATAAATTGCAATTGCTTCAATGACTGAGGTTATAATTTGTTAGCGCCTAATAAGGTTTCTGATTCATACTTTTGCATTGTGAAAAGATCATCACTTGAACATAAGTAATCATATGACAAATCTATATATGTTGCTGTTATGAAACAATCATGATGTCTTCATGTCCGTATTTTATTTTTATCGACGCCTCTACCTCTAAACATGAGGACATATTTATTGTTATCGGCTTTTCGCTTGAGGACAAGCGAGGTCTAAGCTTGGGGGAGTTGATACGTCCATTTTGCGTCATGCTTTTATGTTAATATTTATTGCATTATGGGCTGTTATTTCACGTTATGTCACAATACTTATGGCTATTCTCTCTTATTTTACAAGGTTTACCATGAACAGGGGGAATGCCGGCTGCTGGAATTCTGGCTGGAAAAGGAGCAAATATTGGAGACCTATTCTGCGCAACTCCAAAAGTCCTGAAACTCCACGGAATATCTTAAAATAAATAAATAAAAATTGTCGCCAAAGATGAAGGCCAGGGGGCCCACACCCTGCTCACGAGGGTGGGGGCGCGCCCCTCCCCCCTGGGCGCGCCCCCCTACCTCGTGGGCCCCCTGGTGGCTCTCCGACGCCCATCTTCTCCTATATGAAGTTTTTCGATGAGAAAAAAATCATAAGCAACCTTTCGGGACGAGACTCCGCCGCCACGAGGCGGAACCTTGGCGGAACCAATCTAGGGCTCCGGTAGAGCTGTTCTGCCGGGGACACTTCCCTCCGGGAGGGGGAAATCATCACCATCGTCATCACCAACGCTCCTCTCATCGGGAGAGGGCAATCTCCATCAACATCTTCACCAGCAACATCTCATCTCCAAACCCTAGTTCATCTCTTGTATCCAATTCTTGTCTCTAAGTCCGGGATTGGTGCCAGTAGGTTGCTAGTAGTGTTGATTACTCCTTGTAGTTGATGCTAGTTGGTTTACTTGGTGGAAAATCATATGTTCAGATCCTTTATGCATACTATTACCCCTCTGATTATGAACATGAATATGCTTTGTGAGTAGTTACGTTTGTTCCTGAGGACACGGGAGAAGTCTTGCTATTAGTAGTCATGTGAATTTGGTATTCGTTCGATATTTTGATGAGATGTATGTTGTCTAACCTCTAGTGGTGTTATGTGAACGTCGACTACATAACACTTCACCATTATTTGGGCCTAGAGGAAGGCATTGGGAAGTAATAAGTAGATGATGGGTTACTAGAGTGACAGAAGCTTAAACCCTAGTTTATGCGTTGCTTCGTAAGGGGCTGATTTGGATCCATATGTTTCATGCTATGGTTAGGTTTACCTTAATACTTTTGTTGTAGTTGCGGATGCTTACAATAGAGGTTAATCATAAGTGGGATACTTGTTCAAGTAAGAACAGCACCCAAGCACCGGTCCACCCACATATCAAATTATCAAAGTACCGAACGCGAATCATATGAGCGTGATGAAAACTAGCTTGACAATATTCCCATGTGTCCTCGGGAGCTCTTTTCCTTATATAAGAATTTGTCCGGCTTGTCCTTTGCTACAAAAAGGATTGGGCCACCTTGCTGCACCTTATTTACTTTTGTTACTTGTTGCTCGTTACAATTTACCTTATCGCAAAACTATCTGTTACCACTTATTTCAGTACTTGCAGAGAATACCTTGCTGAAAACCGCTTATCATTTCCTTCTGCTCCTCGTTGGGTTCGACACTCTTACTTATCGAAAGGACTACGATAGATCCCCTATACTTGTGGGTCATCATTCATCTAGTCGACGAGATTTTCATTCTGGGATCTGTATTTCTACACAATATGTTTCCCTTTGAGAGGTTCATGGGAGTCCTAAAGAAATATGTCCGTAACCGCGCTAGGCCAGAAGGAAGCATCTCCATGGGCCATCAAACAGAGGATGTCATTGAGTTTTGTGTTGACTTCATTCCTGGCCTTAAGAAGATTGGTCTCCCTCAATCGCGGTATGAGGGGAGACTGACTGGAAACGACACGCTAGGAGGAGATTCAATAATATGTAGGGACGGGCATTATTGGTCTCAAGCATGCTACACAGTTCTACAGAACTCTACCTTGATGACCCCGTATGTCGATGAACACAAGAACATTCTGCACTCCAAACACCCGGAGCAGTGTGACGACTACACATGTGAACACACCAGGACTTTTGGCTGTTGATTGGAAATACGTCTCAGAGGTGACAACACTGTTTCTAATGAGTTGTACTTGTTTTCCAGGGGACCATCTTCGACTGTGTTGACTTACAAAGAATACGAGATAAATGGGAATGCATTTTACACGATCGCCCAAAATCAAAAGAGCACCAACCAAAATAGCGGTGTCCGCTTTGATGCAGCAACCAAGACGGGAAATGACACATATTATGGTTACATAATGGACATATGGAAACTTGACTACGAACATGATTTTAAGGTCTCTTTGTTTCAGTGCAAATGGGTCAATCTGTCAGGAGGCGGGGTACAGGTAGACTCACAGTACAGAATGACAACAGTGGATCTGAACAATATTGGGTAAACAGACGAACCATTCGTCCTAGCCAATGATGTGGCGCAGGTTTTCTATGTGAAGGACATGTCTACCAAACCGAGAAAAAGAAAAGATAAGAAAGCGAATAGATCATACTATGAACCAAAGCGCCACATAGTTCTTTCAAGAAAAAGAGACATCGTGGGATTGGAGGGAAAGACAGACATGTCTGAAGATTATGAAAAGTTTCATGAAATTCCTCCGTTCAAAGTTAAGGTTGACCGAAGCATCCTGTTAAGCGATGAAAAATATCTATGGTTATGGCGCAATAAGCAAAGGACATAAGCGAAGAAAAAGTTAAGACTTTCTCTTCACAACTATTATGATGATGCCTTTGATCTAGAATATCACTGCAGTTACATGTGAAGAAATGAAATGCCTTTTGTAACAGACGAGCTTCCGTATGAAACCCTGATACTTCGAAAGAGATTGTCCGTTTTGTACACGAAGTGCATCAAGTTTTTGCCGTAACCCTCTCAACTTTTTAGGACATGCTATGTGGGTGAAATGATGATACCATGCCAACTTTCAGCTCTTCAGAGTTCATTTAAAGTGCTTTTTAATTTCAGGGTCATATAGCTCAAAAAAATCAGTAAATGCATGAAAAATTGCTAGGTAGCATTGATTGTATGCATTGGACTTGGAAAAATTGCCAAAGGCATGTCAAGAAATGTATTGTGGCAAGTCTCGTGATGCAACAATTATACTAGAGGCCGTAGCATCCGAGGATTTATGAATTTGGCATTGCTTCATTGGTATGCCGGACACTCTCAATGATATCAATGTGTTGCAACGGTCTCATTTGTTTGCTAGGCTTCCTAGTGGTGATGCTCCTGCTTGCAACTACACTATCAATGGACATGAATACACAAAAGGGTGCTATCTTGCAGATGGTATATACCCTCCTTGCACCTTTGTCAAGAGCATCAAAGATCCCAAAACTAGAAAACATTGTGAATTCGCAAGGTGCAAGAGGCAGCCCAAAAAGACATTGAAAGAGCATTCGGGATTTTACAATCTAGGTTTGCCATTGTTCGTGGTCCTGCTCGTCTTTGGGACAAGAGGACCTTGAAAAATATCATACCATGTTGTGTTATGCTTATATGATCCTCGAAGATGAGAGAGGAATGAACTTAGAGTTATTCTACGACAATGTAGGTCCAACTAAAGAGCCTAACCGCATTAAAGCTTTTGTTAAGACCTACAAAGAGATTGAAAATGCAAACACCCACTTTGAACTTCCGGAGGATCTCATTGAGCACCATTGGCAAAGGGCTAGACAGTAACAAACTCATCTTTCCTATTCATTTGAATTTGTATTCGGGACAAGTTTTGTATTGCGTTATTTAGGTTGCTTCGGTGATTTGAATAATTATTTGTAATGTGGATGATTGTTGTATTCTGTTGGTATTGAATAATTATTTAGTTTGCTTCCGTGATTTGAATAATTACTTTGTAGTGTGGATGTTTGTTTTATTTTTGTGGTGTGGTATTCATATTTGCGTACCGGCGGGATGCGGGATGCAGCGGCGCAAGAGCAGACCTTGCAAAGCCGACCCGTAAAAAAATATATTGTATGAATATTCTTTTATACGGTCCGTTTGAGGAGTCTGCCTCTCCGACCGTCTGCGCCGGTCTGTGAAGTCATTTTTTCACGTATTGCAAACACGTTTTATGAGCCGGCGGGATACAGGTCTGCTAGAAATGCTCTCAGTTCTCCCGTCCGCCGGTCTCGACCGGCTTGGCCGTGGAACTCTTTCACCGGCAAGACTTTCGTTGGTACGTACGTCTCGTCCCTCTCGCACGGTGGAACGGTACTAGACGTGCCAAGCTCAAACTAGCGCGCGCGGCGCGGCTGCATGCATGCATGCCGTCACGGTCACAAAGCCCGCAATCATGGACAGTTGAGCATGCGACGCACGGACGGACGGACGGAGGTAGACACAGCTAGCTGCAGCACAACAGCGTGCGGAATCCACGTCGATCCCCAGTTCGGTGCTTGACTGACCGGACCACACGGGCAGGCGCACGCCCATCGGAAGAGACTGGTCGGCGTCGGAACCTGCTGCTGGTTCATGCATGCACGTTTTCCCGAACTCTATGTACGTCGCCACGGCCGACTTGGATAGTAAACCGCCAGCATATTCGAGTCGCGGCGCATCGCATCTGGATACTCGGACATCAGCCCCTCTCCCTCTCTCGGACCCCTGGCACCGTTGGAGAAGAGATGGGACCTGATCGAAGGCGACGCCAAGAAGGCAAGAGCGCCAAACCATAGCTTACAACAGCGAAAGCCGAAAGGTGTGATACTGTGATGGGTTTTGCATATGCGTCATTATCTTCAGGTCGACATTCGAAATGGAACTGTGGGTTGGACACTGTTTTATCTGTGGGTTGACACTTTAGGAGACCGGCGGGAGAAGGAAGCAGTTTCATGATATAGGGAAAGAGGTCCACCCCCTCATGGTCACATAAATAAAATATATAAAAGCGTCTATAGCCGGATGCTTTAAACCACCCCTCATACGCCGGCGGACGCGTCCGGTCAGAGACCGGACAGGAGAGAGAGAAGGAAAAACATGATTCAACCGGATCCCTCATATCATTCCTCTACACTCGGGACCCTCATATTCATCTCAAATATGGAGAGCATATGAGGGCTCGCGGACGCGCCCGGGCATTCCGCCACGTAGGACACGGCCTCACTCCGGACCACATTTTTCCTTTCTTTATTTATCTTTTAATTCTCTCTCTTCATTTTCACCAACCATGTGCAAGTGACCAGATATATGAGAAAAAAAAAGAGAAGTGTGACTACGTGTACGAATAAATAGAGGCTAAAAAAGAACATGCCAGTCATTGACCGGGCACGTCCACAAACGTTTAAGGGGCATATTTACTATGTCCGGATGTAGATGCTCCAAGTGTTTGTGCCTTGTCGACTGAGGCATGTCATACTGATAGACATCTGGCACCAAACCGGAATGATTTCATTAGTTTAGGGCACTGAAAAGGATATATATTAGCTTATGTACAACCAAGGTTAATTAACATTTCTGGCGCGTGTAATGGAAGCAAACTCCAACAAGACTGCTTCTGCCCCCGCGTGCCGGATGAGGTGAGCACCCGGATTAACTATATGATGGATGTTTAGGCTCGACGCCGGCTATAGTGTAATTTTATCTTGGAGTTAGCCGACTGTAGTTATAATTTGCATTAGTGGACTAGATTGCACTAAATCAGCAAATCTAGACCTATATTGCAATCTCAGAGTTTTAAATCTATGTTGTCATGATCAAAGTTGCGAGCCATCTCGACCGGTGAGGACTGGGGTGGGGTAGCAATCATTTGTCGTGAATGAAGGGGTATACGTGCCCGGGTGCACGTGTACGTCATGCATGTGAGAGCTGTGGGTGCACCCGTGTTAAGTTCATTGGATGACCGGGGCACCCGTGGGCATGTCATGAACCATGCGCTCGTAAAGCGGCAACATCACCCCGCCCGGCTACATTGGCTTTGCACACGCTCTGATGGGCTAGTTTTAAAAGTTCTAGGCTTATTTAGTCCCTAGATATGGGATTTATGTGTGTCGTAGAAAAAAAATACTATGTTGGTAGGGTCTTGAACTCGAGACCTCCTAGCTTCAGTGACGGTGCTGGTGGGGGTATTCCTGAGAATTCCCTGGAATATCCAAGATTTTGGCCTATTTTTTAATACATACGTTATATGGCTCAGGAGTTAATCCAGCCAACCTGAGAGAGCGAGCGAGCAGCCGAGGCGTCGAGCATCTCTTCCTCCCCTGTTTTCCGATTCCTAAACCTAGCAGCGGCGGCGATTCCAGCTCCGGCCGGCCCTCTCCCTCCTCATCCCCTCCTCCAATCCGGCCGGCCCTCCCCCTCCGCCGGTCCGCCCCTCCCAGACTGCCCCGGACCGGCTCGGCCGCTCGGCGATCCAGCCTCTAGCCTCCCCGGATCCCCTGCTGCCGCTGCCTGCTGGCGCCCTCCACCTCCAGTCCTCTCCTCCACGGCTGCACCGCTGGCCCCTCCTCTACTGACCACGGCACAGCTCTAGTGCTCCACCAAGGTATTTTTTGCCCTCTGTTTATTTAAGAAATCTGAAGATTTGTTATAAATGCCACTGCCTGTGATTGCTATAAGGAGTAGAAGCCATTCACTGATTGTTTGTAAACTGAAATTGAACTAAATGGACATTGAAGTTTCAAGAAGAAGAAAGTTTATGTGATGGATTTCATGATTCAGTCAAAAAGAATGAACAATATTATATTGTCTACAAACTTCTTATGTTGGTGCTCATTATTCCAGTAGCCACTGCTAGTGTTGAGAGGGTATTTTCCTTGATGAAATATGTGAAGAATTAGCTAAGAAACAAAATGGATGGTGAATATTTGAACAATTGCTTGGTTACATTTGTCGAGAGAGAATTCTTCAAGCAACTGAAAGATGAGGATGTCATCAATCTCTTCCAAACAGGGGATCGTAAAGTCATATCGAATTTTTTTTTGGCTATTTGTAATCTTCCTTAATTGTTAGAGATATTGCCACAGTGATATTTTGCTACTTTTATCAATGTATGGTCATTGAGTCATTGATATTGCCATCTTATTGTACATTTGTTGTTCTATTTTATTGCTTTGGCCCAAAAAAAATTGACAGAATACCCAGTAGCAAATTCCTGGCTCCGCCACAGCCTAGCTCGGATACCATGTTGATTCATGCTTCAACCAACTCATCCAAAAATCCAAACTAACGGAGAGAGGCGGACAATATATTTCAACACGCTCGTCCGTCGTCTGCAGATGCATCGACGATTCTTGTTGCGACGGCATGCAACCAACCGCACCACGCGCTTCAGCTGCATGCCACCTGGTACCAGGATTTGCACCATTTTGCGATCTAGGAGAAGAGGGGTCGTCTGATTTCTTAAAATGCATACTCCAGTTGAGGTTATTTACCTCTTAATAAGTTTCAGATAGTGCGACTTCAGCCATCAGGTAGAAAGTGCTCTATAAGTTGATTTCGTTACCCATTTTTGTACTTTTTCTCAAACTGAAATGCTAAATAAATAAATCGACTGTGACCTGAAAAATACCAGAGAATTAGAAAGACCGCTTATAAAACATCCAAAACAATTGTGACTACATGAAACTGCTGTAAACAACTGCAGCTATATCACAAAAGTAATAATGATCTTATATTACTCCCTCCGTTCCATAATTTAGTGCGTATAGAATTTTTTAGAATTCAAACTTTGTAAACTTTGATCGAGTTTATAGAGAAAACTATTTATATCTATAATAACAATTATATAAAATATGAAACTACATCTTATGATGAATGTAATGATATAGGTTTGACATTCAAGATGTAAATGTTTTTCCATGTAAATTTGGTCAAAGTTTATGATGTTTGACTTTTCAAAAAAAATTATATACACTATATTGTGAACCAAGGGAGTAGTTTACAGATGAAATACCAAACGAGGGACTGCTAGTCCCACGAATTAAAAATTAGGCGTTCCAGCCGGCTTAGCGCGCGCATGGTCCATGACATGCCCACGACGGCACCATCCATCCAATGAGCTCACACAACAATTTAAAGAAACCCGCAAGCGACCATAATTTGAATTCATTAGTCGTGTGGAAAACAAGGCAGGGGCTCAAATGTGGTGCACCCACAGCTCTGACATACATGACGTACATGCGCACCTGGGCTGCTGGGCACGTACATACCTTCATTGACGAAAAATGGTTACTGTCCCAACCCAGTCCTGACCGGTCGAGATGGCTCGCGACTTTGATCGTGACAACATGGATTTAAAACTCTGAAATTACACTATTGGTCTGGTTTTACTGACTTCGTGCAATGTAGTGCATCAACGCAAATTAAATCTCTGAAGTTCCCGTTCTGCTCCAAGAAAAAATTACACTATAACCGGCGTCGAGCCTAAACATCCACTAAATAAATCCTGGTGCTCACCTCATCGGACACGCGCGGGTGTGGCAGCTATCTTAACTTGGCTAACACTACTTACCAGTTGAGTGTGACAACCTAGAGGAAAATATCACTGATGTGAACGTACGTATACTAAACCTAGCCGGCGTTTAGCCCAAGAATCCAGTTTCCAATCAATTTAAACTCAGGGTCCGCTGAAACAAACATTAAGGGGCTGTTTGATTTGTGACTAACTTTGCCGAAGGTTGACCAATTTAGGTGAGTGTTGGTTTAAGCCACACCTTAGACAAGTCACACTAGGGCTCCATATGGCATACACATAAAAAATATGGCAAAATTCATTAGGCTTGTCAACTTGTGACTCTTATTTTAATAAATTAATCTTAGACAAATTAGACAAAAATATGTGACAAAGTGTGGGAGCATGCTCTCCTCATCGAGCATGCGGGTGCATCTAGCTTGGCAACACGTTACAGAGGCAAACGTCCTGTTGGAGTTTGCTTTCATAACGCGCGCCAGAAAATGATGATAATTTTTGATGGTACGCATAAGCTATAATATGCCTGGGCCCTGGCACTGGCCTAAAGTAATGCAATCATGCATTCCTGTTCGGTGCGACATGTCTATCATCCAGTCAGGTTAATACACAGTTATATCCAGCAAACAGAATAACAAACCAAGATGGCCTAGACTTGGACCTAGAGAGACACGATAGGTAGAGTAATGCTTTGCTCCGGCCAGTATGACCTATGACGTGTCCATGTGGACCCTTTTTCCACGGCATGCAATTCCGAGTCTCGAGAACTTAGTCCTAGCTCTTGCTCTTTCCTTCCTTGCAACGGATTTTTTGTGTGCCTACTAATATCTACTTACCTCATTGGTGTGCTAACTTAAGTTATTGTAGGAGCAAAATATAGAGGGTGTTTGTTTCCAGAGACTTATTTGTCTATGGGACTTAAATAAGTCCCTAAAAGTCCCGTCTAAATCAAACAGGAGGGACTTATAGGGACTTAAAGTGGATATTTGGGACTTATGAAATAAAACTCTCTAGGAAGGACTTGTAGGGACTTATGGTTGTAATATGGTTTTATAGAGACTTATAAGTCCCAGGAACCAAATAGGTAAGGACTTTTTAAAGACTTGGGACTTATAAGTTAGGACTAAAAAAGTCGACTTATGAACCAAACAAGGTCATAGTGTTTCCTTCTCCTAGCCTGTCTTGTCAAGCAAGCAAAGCGGACCAGCAGAAAGGAAGACCTGCCCAAGTGTCCAAGTCACAATCCATTTCCAGCGTCTACTTTCCCTGCCAAATGATAACCATGCATGCAAGGCCCATTACACCTTTCGCTGTTGTTAAACCATGGTTTCGCGTCGCCGTACGTCGGCGGTCAGTGGATCAGGGCTCTGTCTTGTCCGTCGTCGCAATCAGGGATGTCCACGGAGGGAGATGGAGAGGGGGAGAGATTCCGGGATCGGGATATCCACATGCGACTCTGTGCGTGTTCACGACCGATGCGTCGACGACCGACCGATCCAAGTTCGGAGAAACGTGCATGAATCGGGGCTTCCGACGCCGCACGGTCTCTTCCAAGTAGGCGGGCGAGCGGGCATACCCATGTCCATGTGCGTGCAGCTGCAGCTAGTAATGCCCGCGTGGTCAAGCACGAAACCGGCGACGTCTTTCCCTCACGTTGTTGTCGCTGCCTTGAGTGTCCGTCCGTCCGTCCGTCCGTCGCCGCACGCCGAATGCTGATGAGTGGTGCCCGGACTCGTACCGCTGCCGTTCTACGGTGTACTACTTGTGTACGTTCTCCGGCCGATGAATTCCAAAGCTAGCTGCCTAGTTTGTCTGGTCTCGGCGGGCGGCCGGACGTGCGTTGGAACTGGCCGGCAGCTCGTGTGACCGTGGCTAGCTAGAGCCGGAAACTTCTTTCCCGTGGTCTCCTGCCGTGCGTTTCCCCGAATAACCCAGGTACACTTGGTGAAAGCTCGATCGATGTGAGTACGTTTGTACGCACTATCGATCTTGTCATTTTATATGCTGTCGTCTGGTGAATGACTCACGAAAATGCCGCGCCGTGAACTAAAATGGCATCTCCGGTGTTTGATTTCGCGTTCTTTTTTATTTTGTTAACCGGAAGATGCATGCGCGCTTCCATTCCAAGTTCCAACATTTCATTTGATAGAGCTATTGCCACAGGCCATTCGGTTCAGGTGTTTGCATGCATGCATTTCGATAGAGTATACCTAGTTACGAAACTTCAGATAACAACGATGAAGCCGTGTCGAGCTTGAATGAGGAGGTGATTCGTCATTCTTTTTTTCGGTGACTGCTATGGTGGTGTCGGAGGCAGGTGACGTGTGTTGGTGTCAATCTAAGAAATGTTCTGCTATCTTTTCGGCTTTATTATATCGATTTTTACGTGACTTGTATTTTGTTATTTATGATATGAATGAGACACGTATATCATGCAGAAAAAAGGCGTGCTCATGACCCCGGGCAGGCCACGTTGCTCGACACATACGGCGCGGTCCTATCCCATGTTTGCATCTGTGTCTGCATGAGTACCTTATTCGTAAACCTCGTACACTATCAATTGGCCAAGGCCAACCCACCAACAATCCCTACCTAATTAATTCATCACTGCCATGCAAAACCAAGTTTGATTCATCTATTTTCCGTGAGAGAGGTGTTTTGTAATAGGTTTAATCTTGCGGTGATCTTGCCTTCAGACATGAGGGGAAAAGACACGTATTGTATTGTTGCTACTAACAACAAAACGACAGGAATTGGTCATACTAATTGATCTTTTTCTGTCTACAATATGTCATCAAGCTTATTGTGTTACTTTGTTTGTCATGAACTTAATACTGTACTTTGATATGCATGCTCGATAGCGGTCTTGAGGTGGCATAATAGTAGTAGATGCAGTTGGATTAACGGCCTACTTGTCACATGTCACAGATGTAATTCTACGTGAGATTATGCTATGAATGCTTACAATACCCAAACCCCTAGTTCTAACGAAGTATCGTTTACCATGTTTTACCACTTGTAGCGGTGGAAGTGAAGGACCTGTGGAGAGCTGGCACGTGTATATGTTTGGGAGCTGGTGGTGTAGAAATGCGTGTGGACGGAGGGATTCCCACGGACTTTGTTGAACGTGTTTATCATCTACATGGGTGGACGTAACAATTTAGATGCTGATTCGCTATTGGTCAAACCTTCGCTTTTGTCAGGCAGTGACCAGGCGCACATGTAGTGCATGCAGCCCATGCTGGATACCTGTTTTTATTTTCTTTTTAAAATATATAATTGGATGGATGTGTTGGCTCGAGACTTCACCTTATTTTAACTATGCTTAATTCTATCAATTGTCAAACAGTAATTTGTATACCCAACATTGCTATGCTTTCGAGAGAGATGTCACTAGTGAATCTATGGTCCCCAGGTCTATTCTCCATCAATATTAAGACTTCTACAATTGCTCTATCTGCATTCTTTTACTCTCCTTTTTTAACTTTTTATCGCTTTGCCTGTCATTATTAGTTTTAATCTTGTAACTAGCAAGGATAAGGGGAGTGGCGACCCCCTTGCTTTTGTTGGGTGCAAGCAATTGTTGTGTCTGTGTGCAGGTAATGTTCACCTTGATGGTGTGGTACCTCCTACGGCTTCGATAAACCTTGCTTTTTAATTGAGAGAAATACCTTCTGCTATTATACTACTTCATTCTTCCTCGTCAGAAAATTCCAACAACTCCATCCAGAATAGCAGCTTTGCAGTGTCCTTCCCCACCAAAGTGAACCAGGAACAAATTTCTTCCAAGATCCCGAAACTTGGCTTCGCGATGTGATAATCCCCAAGTGCAAGGAATCACCGTAGCAATTTCCAAAGATGGAAGTGATAACTATGGAGTGTCGAACCCACAAGGAGCTAAAGGTAAGATCACTATTCTCTCAAGTCCTATCTGCCAGTGATACGACTCTACGTACTCTGAACGTTTGCTTCCATCTAAAAACGAAAAATAAAACTAGGTTGTGGGTATGAAGAGGATAACTTTGCATGATATCGGAGAACTAAAAAATAAAAATAGATGTTGTTAACATAAAGTTAGAATATATTACTATATATTATAAATAGCGAGTGTGGAATAATGATAAATTGGTGTGCAGAATTATCCTAGGCAATTGTTAGCAAGATCGGTAGTCGTGATTGCAATTTTATTTGAGGGAGAGGCATAAGCTAACATACTTTATCTCCTTTGATCATATGCACTTATGATTGGAACTCTAGCAAGCATCCGCAACTACTAAAGATTATTAAGGTAAAACCCAACCATAGCATTAAAGTTTCAAGTCCCCTTTATCCCATACGCAACAACCCCCTTACTCGGGTTTATGATTCTGTCACTTGAGTAACCCACTATAAGCGAATCATGAACGTATTGCAACACCATACAACGGGAATCTCTCACGTATGCGCGACACAGAAGGCACCATAGGACATCACCAAAATAAAACATACAACTCAAACCAATCTATATCATCAATCAACCCAAAAAACAAAAGAAATCTACTCAAAACATTATAGGATGGCAACACATCATTGGATCATAATATGTGGCATAAAGCACCATGTTGAAGTAGGGGATTACAGCGGGGTGCGGGAGAGTGCACCGCATAAAAGAGATAAGGAAGGTGATGAAGATGATGATGTTAATGAAGACGATCACCACGGCGATGATTCCCCCGGTGGCACTCTGGCGCCATCGAGAGAGAGGGGGAGGGTCTCCCTCTTGTGCTTCCTCCTCCATGCAACCCCCCCCCTAGATGGGGAGAGGTTCTCCCTTCTGGTCCTTGGCCTCCATGGTGATGATGGCCCCCTCCGGGATCCTCCTCCATGGCCTCCGGTGATGATGGCCCCCTCCGGCAGGGTGCCGGAGAGGGCCTAGATTGATTTTTCATGGCTACAGATGCTTGCGGTGGCGGAACTTTCGATCTAGGTTTATTTCTGGGGGTTTTGATATTTATAGGATTTTTTGGCGTTAGTCTCACGTCAAGGGGGTCCACGAGGCAGCGGCAAGGTAGGAGCATCCCCCTACCTTGTCGTCGCCTCGGGACTCTTCTGGTCCAACTCTTGTGCTTCAGAGTTCTCTTTTGGTCCCTAAAAAATCACCATAAATTTTCAGCCCATTCCGAGAATTTTTATTTCTGCATAAAAAATGATACCACGGTAGTTCTTCTGAAAACAGCGTCAGTCTAGGTTAGTTCTAATCAAATCATACCAAAACCATATAAAATTATTGTAAACATGGCATGAATACTTCATAAATTATAGATACGTCGGAGACGTATCACGATGTAAACCCCATGCCCTCTGCATGGTGTGTTCTAGGGCATTGATGTTCATGGGTCTTGAGGAGCAAACTTTTGCCGTTCAATGAACACCACATTGCGGCGAGTATCTCCTCCACTAGTTCTTTAGACATGAAGCCCCGAACTTCCTTCTCTGTCAACACCACCCGCCGAGTCTAGCCGAGAGTCTTGCCATCGCGTCTGGCGTTCTACTCACCGCCGACGAATCCCTACCACCATGCGATCGCCGCTGCGTCACATCTGACCTAGATCCGCCCTTCACCGCCGCTCTTGGAGTCGTCCCTTTTGCTATGATGCATCAGCTTGCCTCCATCGTCCTTCGCCATCTCTCCCCCTCACAAGAGAACCAAACTAAGACGATCCGTGCTTTGGAAGACGCCGTCGCCCGCCCAGATCACCACTGTATCTGGATGACCTCCGATGAGAAACCCTCACCCTAGAGGCAGCCCGGGATCGCCAACCAATCGCCTCCTGTGGCCCGAATGGTTATCTCTCGAGATGGACCCTCCACCTTCAACCGTCTCTCAGCCTGGTCCGAATTCCCCCATTGCCCATTGGCCAAAAAGTAGAATAATAATAATCTCGCAAAAAAATCATAACTGGTGCATCCCATCGGAGTTTGCTTCCATCACAGGCAACAGCGATCGACACGGACTTTTGGCACCATGCATCCAAATGCCGTCCGCTGATTTCAGCTGTCAGAAATGGTTGATGGTACAGCACCAGTTCCAAATGAAAACACCACTGGCGTGACGGTACGCACCCGCTCCGCTCCAAGAAAAAAGATAGGTCGTATTTTAGCGTACGTGGCCCAGGTTCAGCCCATGACTCCGTCCGGGTTCACTAAAAATGTCCTTTTAGACTAAAAAACACTAAAAAAAATCCTTAAAATCTGGGTGCTCACCTCATCGAGCATGCGGGGGCAGCTAAGATTGGCAACCCATCGCGCGGGCCAGATGTTTAATCACCTCGTAGTACATCAGTCGCAGTGGCCTAAACTAAACTAATGCAATCATTCTGTGTGGTGCGAGATATCTTTCTATCACTCAGTTAAGAAAACCACTATATGCAGCAAACGGGAAAATAAATCAGTATAATAAACCTGCGACGGTGCAGGTGGGCCCTTTTTCCACGGCATTGCAAGTGAGTAGTAGGAACGAAAAATAGTGTTTCCTTCTCCTGGCCTTCTTGTAAGTGTCAAACCACAAAGCAAGCGGGTCCCATGGAAAGACGGACCGGTCCAAGTGTCCAACTCACAAGTCCATTTCGAATGGTCTGCTTTATTGTTGGCAAAAGATAATCATGCATGCACACCCCATCACACCTTTCGTTGTTGTTAAACTATGATTTGTCATTTGGTGTTGTCGCTCTCAGCAGAGTGTTTGCTCGATCAGGCCTCTTCTCCATCGGGGGGCGCCAGGGTCCACAGAGAAAGAGGGCGCAGAGATTCCAGGATATGCCGGTTCGGTTTACATCAACGACCGAACGATCGATCGAAGTCGGTCGTCGTCTTCAAGTACTAGTACCTCCGTCCTGCAAAATTTTGATCTTAGATTTAACTACAAAATATTAATGCATGTAGCCAAAAGTAATACTTATCACTAAAACTAAGTTCAAATACGATCCAAGGATATAATTTTGATGACATGCATTGTTATTACTTTAGTTAAATACTAATAGTATCAATAAATCAGGACGGAGGTAGTTCGTCCGCTCACAACTCCAAGCCTGTCTCGTAATCGGTCCCATGGGACGGTCGGGAGTCGTCGTCATCGTCGGAAACCGGCCGTAACGACGGCGCATGCACGATCTCTTCCAAATGGGCGGGCGGGCGCGCCACCGTGCGTGCAGTGCAGCTAACAGTGCCCGTGTGGGGTGGTCGGTCAAGCAAAAGCAAGCATCAAACCGGCGACGTCACGTCATTTCCGCACGTTGTCGCCGTGCCTGTGCCTGTTGATTGTGGTGACGGCACGCTTCAGCTGGCCGCACGTACCTCGACGCGAACTACGAGTACCGTTCTACGGCGCGAGAGGCACTTGCGTGCGTACGTTTTCCACGTTGATCGTGTACGTTGCTCGCATACGGCGAACAAACCACAGCACAAGTTTGTCCCATGTTTGTCTCTGCTTCTGTAGTTCTGTATGATGAGTATCTTAATCCAAACCCTCGTACACGATCAATTTGCCAAAGCCAACTCGTCCACCATCCATGCCTAATTAATCACTATCATGCAAAACTGCCCGGATTAACGCAAAACTGTGGTCGGAAACACTATTAAGAAAAGGGAATTGCTGGCATTTTTAATGCAATCGGCTGTCAAGCAATTGAAAATTCGAAGCCAGTTGGAGAAGGCACTCATTCATTCGTCCCCCTTTTTTTGGGAGAGCATAGGAAATCATGAAATGTGTGTCTTGGTTTCTTCCTTGGCTAAGATTTAATTCATTCCCTACTAAATCCATTTAGCTCTTTGATTCAAATGATTTTTCATAATTTCTCGAGTATCAGAACCCTTAGGAATATTTTTGAAAAAAAGTTACCCTTAGGAATATTTTCTGCATTTGATTTTTTTAGTTCATAGAATCGAATAATATAAGATGTTTTTTCCTACGGAATCATTTGGAGGAGATCATCAAGCGTCAACTAAAATGTTCGGTGATGCAGTCAAACTAACTAAACACTTCTAGGGCTTGAATAGACAAGTCATTCTTTTGCAAAAATATTAATAATAGACAAGTCATTCAAATCATGTGCTTTTTTATTCCCATGTTTTCACAATAAGTTAACAAAAGTTGCAATAAACACAATAAGTTCTAATAAGCATGCAAATGGAGGATATATGTCTCCATCAGATTCCAAATGGACATAATGACTTGCATTTTTTTTAGAAAAGGAGGATGACCCCCCGGCCTCTGCATTTGGGAGGTGCACGCAACCACTTTATTAATTATTCACAAAGACCTATAATGACTTGCAAATAAGTGAAGCATCATTAGTACTCGTAGTTTCATTATCTTGACCTAATACATGCATTATCTTACCCTAACCCCATAAAGTATCATTTAATATCGGCGAAAACCAACTCATCCACTTCGCTTGTATAAATCAATTCATCATTGTTGTATGCATCCTACAGTTGGGCCAAGCAAATGATAAACTGTGGCCTGGTCGGAAAGACCTTTTCAAAAAGGTAGATCCATACTACCTCCGCCTAGGTTTATTAGTACCCTTGAATTTGGGTCAATGATTGACATTTAGTTTAACTATAAAAATTAAGTTATATACCGTAAAAATAATACCATTGACTTTTTAATACAAATTCAACAATTTAAGTTTTTTGACATATAACTTATATTTTGGTAGTCAAATCTACGGTTAAAATTAGCCATAGAATATGAAGATGGCCAGTAACGTAAATTTGAAGCTTTGAAATTGCACTAGCTAGTCTTACTGACTTAGTGCGATGTAGTCCGGTCCACTGATGAAAATTAAAACTCTGAAGTCCATTGTGTGCTCCAAGATAAAATTACACTATAACCAGCGTCGAGCCTAACCATCCATCGTATATCTAAATCCGGGTGCTCATCTCATCGGACACGCGGGCAGTAGCTAGCCTATCACTTGGGTAACACACCAGTTGACCGTGACAACCCACAAGAAAACACCTTTGGTGTAGTGCTACTGTGTAAACTGGCTACGCACTCCGCTCCAAGGAAAAATCCAGGTCCGCCCAAGACTCCAATCAAATACTCTTTTCGTCACATAATATAAGATCGTTTTTAAAGCTATGTGACGGACGGAGTAACTATAATCCAGTTGCTTACCTCATCGAGCATGCGGGGGCAGCTAGCTTGGCAGCACGTTACAGATGCAGATGTCCCTTTGGAGTTTGCCTCCATTACGAGCGCCAGAAAATGTTAACAAAATTCTTGATAGGACACATAAGTTATGCAAGTCCTTGGCAGTGGCCTAAAGTACAGCAATCATTCATTCATGTTCGGTGCGAGATGTCCACCATGACCCAGTTAAGAAAAGACGCCATTATATGATCCAGGATTTAGAAAAACAAGTCAAGATGGCCTCGACTTGGACCTAGCTGGGGGATCGACAGAGTGAGTAATGTATTGTTCCAGTCACGGCCAGTGTAAGCTGCAAGTAGTGCAGGTCGACCCTTTTTCCACGGCCTGACAAGCAGGGACAAAAAAAAGTGTTTCCTTCTGCCGGCCGGTCGTGTCAAGTGTCAAGCCACCAATCAAGCGGGGCCCTGCAGAAAGGGCGGACCAGTCCAAGTGTCCAACTCACAAATCCATTTCCGAAGGTCTACCTTATTTATTTTTTAATTATTTTGAGATAGGTCTACCTTATTTCTTGCTAAAAGATAATCATGCATGCCCAGCCCATCACAGCTTTCGCTGTTGTTAAACTATGATGATTTGCCGTCGCTGTCACCGGTTGTCTCTGGACCTTTTTTTTTTGGATTGAATTCAAACCAATCAAAAAAAAAAGGTCCAGAGAGAGATGGAGAGCGGGGCAGAGGTCCCAGGATATCCAGATGCGCGCCCGAACAGCGCGCTCAACGGCACAACGATCGATGGTTCAACGACCGCGCGGTCTCTTCGTTCCAAATGGGCGTGCGACCGTGCGTGCAGCGCAAGCACCAAACCGGCCACGTCACGTCATTTCCGCACGTTGCCGCTGTGCCTGTTGATTGTGCTGACGGCACTCTTCAGCAGCTGGTACGTACCAGGACGCGTACTACTACGACTACTGTTCTACGGTGGGAGACGCACTTGCATACGTACGTATTCCACGTACTAGCAACGAGAGACCGTACGTCGCCCCGTGCATGCATGAATTCCACACAGATCGACCTCAGTTCCAATCGACCTTGCAGCTGACCGAGCGCCGGGGTCGTTTCCTCTGCTGGCCTCTCACTTCTCTCCGGCCGTGCCACAGTTCCATAAAAAAAATGGAAGAAAAAGAAAACATTGCCACTCCAGGGCAGGCATGCATGCACCATGGGAACGTGCCCGGCCCCCACAATGCGGGGCTTGCGGTTCAGATGCGGCCGGTGGGCCAGGCCCCAGGTTGGCCACGACGATGCTCTCAACGACGGCGGACCAAACCACAGACGTTTGTCCCATCTCATCTGCTGCTTCTGCATGAGTATCTTAATCTAAAACCTCGTACGCGATCGACTGGCCAAGGCAACTCAACCACTACACGTACCTAATTAATTCATCGCCATCATGCAAAACCGCCCGGATTAGCTCAAAACTGTGTTCGGAGACAGCATTAAGAACGAATTGCTGTCAAACGTTTTAAAATTCGGACCAATCGGAAGGACATAGCACTCATTCATGCGTCCACTTGTGTATAGAAAAGCATGAAATGCGTATATTGGGTTCTCCGTTGGCTTGAATTAAGTTGACTTCCCAGTAAATTCACCAGGACCTCTTTGATTCAAACGGTTTTCACTGATTTTTCGAGTATTAGAATCCTTAAGTTGATTATTTAATTGATATAACTGAAATTTACATGATTCTTTTCCTACGAATCATTTGTAGTACATTCTACAGGATCTAGCATCATCCCAAAGGTTTACAAAAAAATTCTTTGTATTTTTCCATGATACAATATAAGAGCATCTATAGCCGGACTTGGCAAATCCGCCTCCCTAACACACGTGCAACAGCCGACAACACCACCATCTGGGAGAGTGTCATGCGCTGACCATCAGACGCAAAGATCTGCTCCTCGGCGCCGCCCATTAGAGTGCCTCCGAGATGGAGGAACAAGAGAAGCAAATTATTTCGACGCCATTGATGTAGCATCTTTGAAAGCACACTATACCTCTACCGAAGAGAAATTGCAAGGTCCTCGTCCGCTCCCACCGCTGAAGCGGCAGACGGACACAGATGAGGACCCAACATCGCTGGCGTTGAGGAAGGCAAGAATGTTGCCGCCTGATCGCCTCTCTCGAGCGGTTCAGGAGCGAACGAAGCGGTTCTAGCATCTTGATTTTTGTGCGAGGGTAAAGGAGTTTACTCCAAATGAATCGGGTTACAATCGAGAGGCAATAGTTTCTCAATACAAGACATACCTCTACCTAGCCACACATCAGTAGTACTCTTCGTGCGACTATACAAAACCAATCAATCTGCTATCTTATTTTGCTCACGTTTAATCTTCAACGAAAAAACTCCCTCTATACCATAAGATGCTTGATCTCAGCAACTAAATGACCATATGCCGACCGGGATAGCTTGTCTCCAGTCAAAGCGAACAAAGCCTCTGAAGAATCGGACTGAACGATGACCGGCATGCTAGTATGTTGAGCTGCTAGTGCCATACCTTGCATTAACACATGTAACTCCGCTTCCAGCGCATCGTTAAAATTAAATAGACAACAGTAGGCTGCAAAGATCACACTCCCGTCATGTCTTCCCAAGATT
The DNA here is from genome assembly GCF_003073215.2 of Triticum urartu. NCBI lineage: Eukaryota > Viridiplantae > Streptophyta > Magnoliopsida > Poales > Poaceae > Triticum > Triticum urartu. The sequence continues at coordinate 553,969,921 of NC_053027.1, read as the reverse complement.
ATTCCCGCCGACGCCGATTCATCCAACATGGAGAAGGCCCCATCAATGGATAAGGCGACCATGTCCGCCGGTGGTTTATGCCATGGCAATGAATCAGTAGCCACCCTTTCATGCACAACCGGCCTTTCCTTCAACAATGGCATTTTCCCTTTAATGATTTCCTCCATGTTATATTTCTTGGATATGCCAAGCGGTTGCATGTAACTTATCTTGATGGTTGAATATGAGGGATGTCGAACAACTCAAATATTTGGATTACGTTTGAGGAGCTTGATTGAGAGAGTATTTATGACACGCAGATGCAGGGGCACCAAGGGCGCGTTCGGTGGCCCTCCGCTCCGCTCTGCTTTTGGAACGGACGGGAGCTGGAGTTATAATCCCTGGAGCGAGCTAACAACTGCTCCGTAGATTCTTGAATTTGAAGAAGCGGTGGAGTGCCGAACGCGGCGCAAGTCCCACAGTGTGATTATTTCCTGCCGGTCCAGGTCCGCCCCAAAGACTCCAATCAGCTGCTCACTTCATCGAGCATGCGGGGGCAGCTAGCATGGCAGCACGCTGCAGATGCAAATGTCCCGTTGGAGTTTGCCTCCGTTACGCGGCGCCAGAAAATGTTAATAATCCTTGGCAGTGGCCTAAAGTAATGCAATCATTCGTTCGTGTTCGGTGCGAGATGTCCATCACCCAGTTAAGAAAAGACGCATGTATTGAGGATATTAGTTGCTAAGCATTTTAATGCATTTAGCACCTTATTTTAGCACCAATACATTGGGAGAGGTACAAAATGAAGAAGTACTCCCTCCATTTCTTTTTGCTTCACATATAAGATTTGATCAAAGTCAAACTACACAAAGTTTGACCAAATTTATATAAAAATATATGAACTCTACAATACTAAAACTATATAATATGAAAATTCATGGTGCATCTGATAATATTGATTTCGTATTATGAATGGTTATATTTTTTAATATAAAGTAAATCAAACTCTACAAAGCTTGACTTTGACCAAACTTTATATGCAAACTAAAAAGAAACGGAAGAAGTATATAGAAACATAAAATAGTGTTTCCTTCTGCCGGCGGGTCCTGTCAACTTCAAAGTGTCAAGCCAGCAAGCAAGCGGGGCGGCAGAAAGTGCAGACCAGTCCAAGTGTCCAACTCACAAATCCATTTCGGAAGGTCCACCTTATATTGTTAAAAGATTATCATACCCCTAAAAAAATGCTAATAGATAATCATGCATGCCCAGCCCATCACAGCTTTCGCTGTTGTTAAACCACAGCACGATTTGCCGTCGCTCTCAGCGGTTGCTCGACTAGGCGCAGAGATTCCAGGGATATCCCCAACAGAATATACCGGTGCGATGCGCTCAACGAACGACCGACCGAAGCCGGTCGTCGGCTCGTCGCTATGTAAGTACCCCCTCCGTTCCTAAATACTTGTCTTTTTAGGCATTTTAATAAGTGACTACATACGGAGCAAAATGAGTGAATCTATACTTTAAAATATGTCTACATATATCCGTATGTAGTAGTCATTTGAAATATATAGAAAGACAAGTATTTAAGAACGAAGGGAGTACGTGCCTAGAGTTCCCAGAAGCGTGCATGCATGAGCCGGGTTCCGACGCCGCACGGTCTTTTCCAAATGGGCGTGCAGTGCCTCCCAGAACATCAATGCGTGATCGCATCGGAGCAGTGTATGAAATAGGGACTCATCTTCGCTACCACACATTGGGCATATAGCATCATCTCTGATGTGCCTCCTCCTCATCTCCCCATGGACAGGTACAAAATTCTTTAGTACCCTCCACTAGAACACCCTAATTTTGGGTTGCACCTGTAATTTCCACAGTGCTTTCTACCATTCTTCACCATGAGTGGATGAAGACGGGCTCCTTTGGTTTGCTGTTTTGTGCTCCATCAGCATTCTGTACGCCGATCGTACCGAGAAAACACCCGTGTGCTCTCAGGCCCAGGCCCAAAAGTCTTCAATCTGCACTCTTGGCCTCGGCATTTTCAAAATTGCATCTGCATCCGGTGTTATAAACAGTGTACGAACTTTAACTTCGTCCCACCCTCCTGTATCATCGTCTAGCAGTTCTGACGCCAACTGAATCGGCTCCTCCGCTAGCCTGCATAAAGGTTTCACTGTGGCTGTCCCAGCGATCCATTGATCATGCCGGACTTCAGTCTTCCTCCCATCCCCAATTCGCCTAATAAGGCCTGCCTGTAGCACTTCCTTCCCTTGACAAATAGCTTTCCAGGTTGCTGAGGCACCCTTTGGACAGCCAGCTTGTAAAAAATTCCCGTCCGAAAAGTATCTTCCTCGAAGTACCCTAGCACATAAGCTATCTGGTTTATCCAATAATGTTCTGGGAGGCGGCCAAGGACTTTTTTGGCCTTACAGTGCCGAGACTGCACCCATTGACATGGTCTAAGGATATACTGGACCATGAGGTGTTTAAAAGGAAAGATGCAACAGTTATGGTGTCAGTCATGTGGGCAATTTGGACGAACCGTAACAAGTATACGCATAATGAGATTCAGTACCAGCCGATCAAATCAATGGAATTAATTAGAGAACTCATTATGGCGATTGACGTCCCTAATACCGCTGCTGTCAAATCCATAGAAAGGCAGAAGTGGGAGGCGCCAGCTCAGGGGTGGGTGAAGATGAATACTGATGGAGCAGTACATGAGACTAATATGTGTTCAGCAGTGGGCATAGTAGCAAGGGATCAACAGGGTGTATTCAGACTGGGGCAGTGCATCAAATACACGGCACCACTTGATCCTTTCTCTACAGAGCTTATTGCATGTAGAGATGCAATGTTGTTGGCTAGTGCAAATGACCTGCAATATGTCATTATTGAGACAGATTGTCAGGCCGTGTTTGAAGCATGGAAGCAAGGTGATGATCGATCCACTGGTGGTACGATCTTGAGGGAGATGCGCACCTATCTCCCAAGTTTTCACGGGTTTGAACTGCGATGGACGGCAAGGGAAGCTAATTCAGCTGCCCACCTGACTGCTAAGCAGGCTTTATATTTAGATACTATGTCTGTCTTGTTTCATGTAATTCCTGAGTTTCTGGTCGAGGCTGTTCGATCAGATATGTCCCGCCTAAATGAATAAAATGCCGAAAGGGCGGTTCTCAAAAAAAATAAAAAAATGGGCGTGCAGTGCAGCTAGCATGCATGCATATACCCATTTGCACCGGTCAGTCAAAGCACGTACGAATACGAAGCCGGCGACGCCGTTCCCGCACGTTGTTGCCGTGCCGAATTGTTGATTCCGGTGATGCAGCCGCTTCAGCTGGCACGTACCTGGACTCGCACTGCTAGCTTCTCCGTCTGTAAGTTTTTATAATACGTTTTAGATCACTGTAGAGAGTGAGAGATACCCCCTCCGTTCCGAATTATTTGTCGTAGGTATGGATGTATTTAGATGTATTTTAGTTCTAGATACATCTATTTATGTGACAAGTAATTTGGAACGGAAGGAGTACTCACGTATGTCGCGATGGAACGGAATCCTCAAGCCGGTCAATGCCGAAACTGTTCTAGTCTTGACGGGCGGCTGGACGTACGTTGCAACTGGCCGGGTCGTGTGCCCGTTGCTAGCTCGAGCCGGAAACTTCTTTCCTGTGGTCTCCGGCCGTGCGTTTCCCCGAGTGGCTACCTACTCTTCTTCTTTTTTTCAGGAGAAAAGGAGATTCTAATTATTCACGGAGGCTTCTCAGCCAATGCTAAGTTTACAATAAATTCTAATCCCGAATGCAACCATACCGCAGTACGGGGAGTGCTACGGCCATATGCGGCAAGTTCGTGACTAACTTTATTCTGCGACCGACAACAGTGAGTAAAAGAAATCTCCCTATCCTCAGTTGAGGCCAGATTCTGAGTCTCCTTAACCAACATGCGATGTATCGATCGTTCCTCGGAATGTGCTGTGATCAGTGACACCGCCTCCGCGCTATCAAGCTCGACCAAATGGGTAGCACCGTACGATGGAGGGCCAGCTCCAGCCCCTCCCGACACGCCGCTAGCTCAGCGTCCAACGCGTTATCACATATATGGATTTCCCGACAAGCGCTATAGATGATATCACCATATGCATCCCGTAGGATCATACCACCTTCTGCCATACTTGTGGACGGAATGAAGCTTCCGTCCGTATTTAGCTTCGTCCAACCTGACTCAGGGGGCATCCAGCGCAGCTCTTCCTTAGACTCGGCGTTGGCCTTATAGGGTGGCGGAAGGGCATTGAGCACCATTTTTCCTTTGACAACATCACCGCTGGGGTACTGGTGGAGGCATAAAAGCGAGCTAATATATTCATACAGGACCGACGAGAAGATTCAATAGGCGGAGGCCTTTTCTCATGCGTTATCTCATTCCGCATGTATCAAATCCTCCACATGGTCATCGGAACGACCATACGCGCCGTCTCGTCTAGTGGTTCGAGGAGCGTAAAGAGCCACTCTGGGCCCGAGTTATAGATTGTTTCGACCCTCGGGATGTGCCAGTCAAGCGCCATAGCATGCCATAGTTCCTTCGCTAGGGGGCACCTGCAAAATGCATGGAGCACATCCTCTCGTTCCACACCACAAACGGGACATATGTCAGATATCTTAAGGTGACGAGTAAATTTGTTAGCCCAAGTAGATAGTGAGTTTGTCACAATCCTCCAAACGATCACGCGTACCTTCGGGGGAGCAGGGCATCCCCATATGGTTTTTCAGATGACGCAACGATCATCCGGTGCCCTGCTTGTGGCGGTGGCTTGTGGGGAGCAGGGTACCTGCCCTTCGTGACAGCTCGGTCCATGTGAGCACGTACTATTGTTCCCTTTTGATGTGCTTGTACTATCTAGAGACTGGAAGTGGAACAAGTGATATCACCTTAGGGTTCGATTCTCGTTTTATACGGTAATGCTAGCTGGTAACGTTCTTCTCTATCAGCGGTGATAAACAAATGTATTTTATTTTACTGACATTTTTAGTTGAGACGCGAGATCAAACAGTGACAACCTTAGAAGGACGATATCCCTTCCCTGGAGAAGCTGCATGCTGTTGTGAAGAAATTGCTATGCGTCTTTGAAGAAACTGCCAGTAAAAACATTCGTAAATGTCACTATCTCAACCTTCACTGCCTATTGGCTCCGTTTTATAAGGTGCTTTTTTTTCGCGAGGGCATTTTATAAGGTGTTTGACAGGAATGAATAACGATAACGCGGCACCGTAAACAAAAGTGGACAAGCAAAAGAAACGAACATACATACATGAAGCAAACTTGAAGAAGCATTTTTGGAAAAGGAACTTGAAGAAGCATGCACGCTTCGATCTCCGGCTTTCGATTGTTGGTTAACTTTTTTTTTTTGAAGTTCAATTGTTGGTTAACTTGAAGAAGCATGCACGCTGCTTCTATCTCCAACATCTGCTAATTTGATTAGGCTGGGCCACAGGCCATGCGTGCACATGTGTTGCTGGCTTGCCGGAGTACACCATTTAGTTTAGGTGTCTGGAGGTTAAAAGAAACACAAAAACGTTGTAGAAACACTGGAAAAGACTTGGCCAGTTGCGTGTCATGCACCATGCATGCGTGCCCGGCCCCCACCGTGCTGGAATTCAGATGCGGACATGCATACGGCCAGGCGTGCCCGCGGCGAACCCACCTACAGACTTTGTCACATCCCATGTTTGCATCTGCATCTGCATGAGTATCTTAATCTAAAACCTAGTACACGATCAATTGGCCAAAGCAAAACTGCCTAATTAATTCATCCCTGTGATGCAAAACCGTCCGGATTAATGCAAAACTGTGGTCGGAGACACCATTAGAAAAAGGCTGCTGGCATTTTTTTTAACACAGGACAGACGCAGGCGCTCATACATTCACCCATATGAACGCACATACACCCTCTACCCTATGAGCAGCTTCGAGAGACTAAGCCGGCCTATCATCTTGAGATTTACGAAGTCGTCGTAGGTGTCTCATCGTCGACGGGAACGTCTCTCCCACTAAAAGCGCATCGCCGGAAATCCTGAAATATATCCAGAAATAATGTAAGCACGAAGATTTGAACCCTGGTGGACTGGGGATATCACTGTTTCTCTAACATTCAACCACAGGTTGGTTCGTGGCTGCTGACATTCTTAATAAGTACAATTTGTTGTCAAACATTTTATGAGGGGGAGCCAATTGGAGAAGGCACTCAGAGGGTGCTTGGATTCAATGGACTTATTTTAGTCTGACTAAAAATGGTCTCTTTAAGAGGCTAAAGTTCCAAGCACCCCTGATTAAAGAGAGGCTAAAACTAGTCTTGAGACTAAAATTTTTTAGTCAGGGGTATCCCTACTAAAATGTGGATTAGTCCTCTCTCTCCTCATTTAACTCCTCTCCTTTAACACATGCGAGTTCTGAATTGGAGGGTTTAGAGAATAATAAATGCTCATTAACTTGATTTTAGTCTCTTTAGTATTTGGATCCAAACATGGGTAAGGCTAGCAAGTTTTAGTCCCACTACGTTTAGTCGTGAGACTAAAACGTATCCAAGCACCCTCTCATTCATGTGTCCCCTTTTATAGAAAATCCTAAAATGCGTATCCCGCGTCTTCTCTTGGCTTGAGTTTAATTGGTTTCCTAGTAAATTCACTGAAGACTTCTTCGATTCAAAGGATTTTCACATAATTTTCGAAGTATCAGAATCCTTAAGGATATTAACTATGTTGGTTGTTTAATTCACATAATCGAATCATATACTTCTGCCTTTCTACGGATTCGTAGCTAAAGATGTGACGCGGTGCCCGATCCGGCCCGCTTCGTATTCAAACTTGGACAATTTAGTTCTAACTAAGTTGTGCTGTATTAGCTTAGTTTGTATTGCCATCCACCTATGTGGACCAATGCGGGACGCTGCCCTGCACCCCTATTCGTAGCACATTCTATAGGAAATGTAGTTTCAATTCAAACGTTTGTTATTCCCACGTTTTAACGATTTCGCGGATCAAAGAAACCCACATAGTAGGATTTTACTATATGCTTTAAGCATGCAAACAGAGGAAATATGTGTCCCGCAGATCCCAAATGGCCATAATGACTTGCTCATGAGTGTATTATTACTAGTTGCATTATCTTATCGTAAGCATTAGTTTATCCTAAACCCATCAATTGTCAATTAAGATGGGCCAAAACCAACTCATCCACTTCCCTTGTAGTATAATAACTTCATCCATGTTGTATGCATCCTGCAGCCGACCCAAGCAAATGACAAACCGTGGTCTGGTCGGAGAGACCTTTTTCCTTTTGAAAAAGGTTGATCGGCACAATTTTGTATGTGCAATTTGTTGTCAAATATTTTAAAATGGCGGTTAGAGAAGGCAATCATTCATGCGTAGCACAAAATGCATTGAAAAACAAGATAAAATGCATACCTTGGGTTTCTCTCTGCCTCGGATTTCATTTTTTTCCTAAGTCAACCAATTGATTGACTAATAGCAGTAACAAATGGATCCAGCTTGCCTGCTCTTTTCTCATGCTTTCATTTGTGCTACCACTTTATTCTACGGCTATTTTTTTTCCTTTTTTTCTTCTGATTTTAACAGGGTAGGCCCGGGTCTTATTTTGCTTCAATCAAATTAAGCCACGTACGCACGAGCACGGATGGGCGCACGCGAGGGGCATAGGCAAGTCTCGTCCGTAACAAATAACGCTCTCCCCACATTAGCAGTACTAGGTTTTTTCGGGTTTTATTTAAGTATGCAAATGGGGGCAAAAAAATATGTCTCCAGCGGATTCCAAATGACTAGCGGCCAAAAGAGAGGAGCGAGCAGAATATTCGCATTCGCCTCCGCCTCGCTGGCTCCCCCCTCCCCCTCCCCTCTCGCATTTATAACCGCCCTCGCCGCCGGGGAGGCCTCGACCCGCACCACACCGCACACCACACCCGCCCGCCCCAACAACAGAGACGGACCCGGCCATGGTCTACGGCGGAGAGGAGGCGCTGAGGCGGCAGTACTCCATCGGCGACGAGATCGGGCACGGCCGGTTCGGGACCGTCCGCCGCTGCCACTCCAACGCCACGGGGGAGGCGCTGGCGTTGAAGACCACGCCCAAGGCGCCGCTGCGTGACCCTCTCGACCTGGCCCTCGCGGAGCAGGAGCCCAAGCTGCACCTCCTCGCCTCCTCCCCGCCCTGCAGCCCGCACCTGGTCGCCCTCCACGCCGCCTTCGACGACGCCGACGCCGTCCACCTCGTCGTCGACCTCTGCGCCGGCGGGGACCTCCTCTCCCTCATCTCCGCCCGCGGCGGCCGCCTCCCCGAGCGCGAGGCGGCGGGGCTCGCCGCGCAGATCGCCTCCGCGCTCGCCGCGTGCCACCGCCGCGGGGTCGCCCACCGGGACGTCAAGCCCGACAACCTCCTCTTCGACGCCGCCACCGGCGCGCTCAAGCTCGCCGACTTCGGCTCCGCGGAGTGGTTCGGGGACGGGCGCCGCATGTCCGGGATCGTCGGCACGCCCTACTACGTCGCCCCCGAGGTGGTCGCCGGGCGGGAGTACGGCGAGAAGGTGGACGTGTGGAGCGCCGGGGTGGTGCTCTACATGATGCTGTCGGGGTCCGTGCCCTTCTACGGCGCCGCCGCCCCGGAGATCTTCGAGGCCGTGCTCCGCGGCAACGTGCGCTTCCCGCCGCGCGCCTTCGCCGGCGTCTCCCCCGAGGCCAAGGACCTGATGCGCCGCATGCTCTGCAAGGACGTCTCCCGCAGGTTCTCCGCCGAACAAGTCCTGAGTAAGCAGCGACCCCCGGCAGATCCACTGAAACAAAAACGCTCGCCGTCCTTGGAGTTCCTCGCTGACGTTTGTGGATCGGGTGGTGATTTCCGCAGGGCATCCGTGGATCGCGAGCTGCGGAGGGGATGCGGTTGCGGGCTGAAGAAATCGATGGACCAACATGCGGGGCGCGCTCCATCCATCTCTAGATAGAAGACCTTCTCCACGGAGGACGACGGCTCGGTTTCTGCGGCTCTGCTCTGTTTCTCCGGCAAATCGGCGATGGACAGAAGCAGCGGTGGTGCCGGAGTTGAGTTGAGTTCAGTAAGTAGAACTAGTGCTAGTTCCTTCGTGATCATTTAGGTCTAGAGGTCTCTGGTGAAGCTGGAATTGCAGAAGCTTTCACCTGAGTTAGCCTGAATGTGTGTTTGTTCGTCGTGTTTGTTCTCTGAATCGCTGCAGCAGTCCTTGTACATACAGTCTTGATCAGTTCTAGCTGAAGAGGAAGAGAGGGTTTAGTAGTACTTAGTGGAACTTAGTACGCAGGCTTTGTTCAGAAGAATGAAAATGAAGCAAAAATATGTGCATGTTTTGTACAAAATCACTGCGTGCTGCTTCAGTTTAACTGGCCATCATCTTCTGTGCTGGCACAACACTCTTACAAGTGGACACCAGCTAACCAACAGAGAGTGCTCTGCAAGTCTCCATGGTGCGATGTCATGTGTGATCGCGGGGCTGGAGATTTGGTGACTGTCTTTGCTGTCCGATGATGCGTGCTGATAATGAACGAAGAGGATACGCTTTTGATTCAGATACTAGCAGCAGAGCAGTTGCAATTGCATGGCTTTTTGGCCTTTTCAGTCGCAACTTGCAAAATCTTGTACTGTGTATGTATGTATCCCGTGGATGTTGTCTCTGAACTTTTTCAGCAACTTGTGGGTTGTTAATCACCATTAACCAATCGCATTACGCAGTCAGTCACATGATGGATGGCTCAACCGAATATATACCTAACTGAAACCACTTTTACTGCCGAAAATGAAGAGCCGAAAACACTCTGCCACCTAACTGAAAACACTTTTACTACTTCCGTTGCTTTAATAACTTCTGAAACCGAAAGCCTGAAAACGCTTGCTCTGCCGTTCGTTTCACCACACCACTTGCTCGCTGATCTTCACAGGCATGCACATGATGCGCGTCCCTGGCCGTCCGATCCGGCGATCTGCTAACGAAGCAACGGCCAACGCCGAGAGAGGTGGTCACGTTCTGCTCCCTGCTCGCCAAGCAACCGCCCTCCTCCGTCCTGTGCGCTCCCGTGAGGTGAGTGACTGCTCCGGATTCCTGTGCCATGGTTGGAGGGAAACATGCCAGCCCTGCCCATGTCCTTTGTGGCAAGTTGCATCTGCTGACTGCTGAGCACTCTGAAACCATGCAGATAATGAGGAGGACTGTTGCCGGGAACGGCTTTGTGCTGTAGCCACCTTACCCACCTAAGACCTAACCGAGCCATCCTCATGACAGGCGCGACCTGGAAAGCTCGCTGCTTCTGTTGCTCCTTTGGGTTTGGGTGGTGATCGGTGAGGAGGCAGCGCAGCAGCATGATGTAAATCAGGTGATGGGCTGGTGTGCACCGAGTAATCTGTTTTAACTTTACAGCTTGCCACCATCGGCCACACAAAGATATCAGGCTCGGTAACTTGAAAACATGACGTTTTTTTTTATTTAGAAAAACAGGGAGGTGATCCTGGCTCCATTAATCAGAATGAAACCACGAGTTGCATAGCAGTAAAAAATGGTCCAAAAAATAAAACGCTATATAGCAAGTTCAACATAGGGCAACACTAGCAGGTTACCATCCTTTCATCCGCGCCGGCTCCTTCCACCATACCGCCCTTCGACCCCGTCCATCTCCATGACGTGCCAATCCTAAAGCTCGTGGTTTTTCGGCGTCGCCTGATGCTACCCACCGACGGCGGGCGCAACCCCACCCAAGCCCCTCCTGAGGTGGTGATCTTGACCAGTGAAGCGACTTCCTCATCTCCGGCCCCTGATCCGTGACAATGGTCCAGTTCTTCGAATCGGATGACGGCGGCGTCGTGCGCTCCCCTTCTTGAAGGCGCCATCTTGCTTGCTCGCGGCGTCTCGGGTGTTGGAGTTAGAGATGATCGATGCCTTGCCGGTTCGGCTTGCCCCTCTACCCGGACTTGGCTTGGCGGTTTAGCTGTGTTTTTCCTTTGTTTGGGCTTAGCATCTCGTGTCTCTCTGCTCTGGTCCCATGTTCGCGGCTTCTCCTATATGCGTCTGTGATATGTGTTGTACCCTCTTATGTATTCATTCTGCTTTCCTTCTATCAATGCAATGATACACAACCTTTGCGTATTCACGAAAAAAAAGTCTCATGCTTTAGGGGTGGCGCTGATAATGGCTGGGGCGACCATCCGTTGTCCACGACAGAGGATGGGATTGTAAATAGCACTTGCTTGATCTTCATGTCAAGTGCTGGTTTAGCTCAGAGATCCATCATTTGTTCCAGAAGCTTGGCGCGAGGAGCTGCCTTGGAAGCTGCAGACCCATGTTTCCATCTAGCCACATGGAATCAGCATGGGTTTCTTTAGTTGATCTATCAGGAATTGAGTTAAACCCTCCAGTTTCAGTCTCTCTGATTCAGGGGACAAGATCGACCAAATTTTTATGGTTCGCAACATTCTCCCTATCATCTGTTTCAGAGATAATCGTATGGTATTGTCAAAGATCATGAAATTTGTTATATTGTGATCCAAATTGATATATAAGTATAACGGCTAACTCCTGACGAGCAGAGCGGAGGCCTGTCATCGGAAGGCCCCAACAGAGATGCAGGGGGCGGGGGCCTATGTCACCCCTGTTATATATCTCTCTTGTACGCCGCCGCACGTGATAGTTGATCAATTGTAAATCCCTGACATTTGTATCCTCTGCCGACATAGTAAAAATTTGCAGGATGGGGCATGTGGTTTTTTCCCCTTCATGCTGAAGGTCTCGTCACTTAACTAGATGGATAGCACGACCCTTGGAGGGAGACATCCAGCCTAAAAAAAGAGGATGGTGACATCCTGTTTGATGCCTTTTGTGCCAAATAGTTGTGGAATATCCATGCTAGCCTATACGGGCTACAAAGTTTTTTTTTGGGGGGGGGGGTGTTAAAGCAACACTTTATTCATCAAATACCACAATTTGTGGGGTTACATTCGGGTCATGGGGTTGCATAGGCCACAATTGGCGACCCTGGCCTAAAGAGAGGGAGAATCGACCTAAATTATGAACATCCTCATTAACTAAACGACCTTCAGAAGCAAAATTACAATTAAAACTAGCTGCATTAGACTTGATCTCACCAATGATCACTCCATGGCGTCCCCAAGTACCATTTGCCAGATCGTTTGTCAGAACTATACATGCTTGAACTGGAGTGACCAATTTACTTTTTCATGTTTTCCGAATCATGCGAGTAACAAATAGTAGCCTCCTGAAGCGAGGCAATACGAGCCGACCCATTAGCGTTTCGCGGGCCGGGATCAAAATTGGTTTCATTACTTTTTTTCTTCGATTTTGTAACATTTTTTTCCCTTTTCGTTTGGGTTTCAGCGGTTTTTTCTCTTTCCTCTTTTCCTTTTATGATTTTAGTAAGTCCAACATTAGTTGGGTTTTTTTAATTTTTTTTCTCTTTTCGGGTTTGTTTTTGCTCCTAGTTTTACTTCATTTTTTTGGCCTTTTATGTTGTTTTTGCTTTCTTATGTTTTTTCTTTTTTGTTTTGTTTGTAAATTTTAAACTGTATTTTATACATTAAAATTTTGCAAACATACAGAACAATTTTTAATATATGTCAAACATCTTTTGTAATAAAACGATGAACATTTTATAAAAAAACTAGGTGAATGTTCTTTATATATAGTGAATATTTTTAAATTTATAAGATGAAGTGAACATTCGTTAAATATAATCTAAACATTGTTTTGTAATAAATGATGCACAATTTTAAAATATACGATGAATATCTTTTTATATGCGTAAATATTTTTCTAAAATAAATCATGAAGTTTTTCAAATTTACGATGGTCATTTTCTAAAGATTTTTTTCTAGTAAGTTTTAAATTATTTAGATTCTTAAAATAGCCAACAAGTTTCTGTGTGGAGAAAACTCACCTAGAAAATCAAAGATAAAAACACACCAAAGGCTCAGCAGTGCTCGCCATAGTGGGTCTGCCATTTGTTCCCCGTTTTAGTCCAGGTTGACGCCAACATGCGCCCAATAGGAGGTCCCCTATTTTAGTAGTGTCAAATAGGTGCGGAAACATCCCCACCAACCTATATATGGTCGGAAGTGGAGTGGCCAATTTACCTTTTTGTGTGTTTTTTTAGAAAAATGGCTTAAATAGCAAGTTAGTCTTACGTCCCAAAACGTAATATCATTTTTGACACTATGATTAAAAAATAGCTTAATTAACAAGTTAGTCTTACGTCACAAAAATGGCTTCATGAACAAGTTACTCCTACATTTTAGAAATTGTAGAAAGTGTTTTTGAACTAAAAACAAATGTTAAATAAATTGAACAGCGAACAAATATAAAGAAAAAATAAATTTATTTTTAAAAGTTATAGTGTATTTAAATATATTTATTGTGTTTTGTAAGGTGTTCAATGTGTGCTTAAAAAATATCCGTCGTATATTGATGTGAAATGGCTCACCAATCGAAGCTAAGGCATGATTATAAACTCAAAACTCTATGCAGTACATCATGTCTAGTAATTTTAATATATTTGGGTTACCAAAATTTATTCGGAGATTATCATCAAGATCGTGTTTGTACAAAATAGTTTCTTAACTTTGCTAAAATTAGTAATCCTTACTTTTGAAAAAGGTGAGAATTTGAAATTTTGTTCGTAAAACAACATATATTTTCCTCAGAAATAATGATGCCCGGAATATTTATATTGAACTTTTATATTTTTACACATCAAATTCAAACTTATCCAATATATTTTATATTATATTAAAATATTTCTAAATATTAACTAAAACATGTTTGTTATACAATTCTAATGTCTATCATTGAACACTACACGAAAAACATGCCAAAATGAAAATTGTGTTCCATAGCTAAAGTTACTTCCCATTTTGAGACAACTCCACTTAAAAGATTAAGAATGATTGCCGTAAATGTGTGAAATAGGCAGAATATCATGCCTCCATGGTTTAAGTTATGACATTCGCATATATGTTTGTGTGTTTGAATATTGTTATATATCTCAACTCATATTTGTAAACCATCAAATTGATGGAAATATCCTATAGTAGTTTCTAGTAACTAATTAAATAGAAGCAAATAGACATAAGACTAGTTTATGTTAGAATAGTACTTTAGGGTTAACATGAATATCTTAATCTTGTATTGGAACACATAAATATTATCAAAAATTGGGCACTAATCAGAATTGAGAGAGTCCTCCAAGGATAGCTCTCATCCATAGTATTGGAGTGATTACCTTCGATCTAGTTCATGATTTTGATATTGCCTTTTTTGTTGGAATATGCCCTAGAGGCAATAAGATTATATTATTATATTTTCATAGTCATAGTTAAGAGCTTATATTCCATGGTATAACTACTATAATCCTGGAATATGCGACTAAGTGGAAAACTCATATGCGCGTGTGGAATGATAAACGGTAACAATAGGTTCCCGATGTTGTTGGTGTTCACGTTTTTCCGATCTTAGGATGTGCTTAGTGTAACTATAGTCATAAAACAACATTGACGGTATGCCGTTAGAAGAATGATCATATTGAATCGACCCAATACTTGTCTGTTATACTATGTGATTATATTGTCTGAAATCATCTGTTATAACACGAAGTGTTAGCATTTGTTGTACCTCCTCAGACCATGAGAGTGTCTCATGTCACTTCCTACCATATGGTGGGCTTTGGGGTTGCTCAACCATCATCTGTAACAAAGATGATCATAACGACAACTTTCAGGCACATCCGGATAGCTCGAGAATGGGATTTGCTCCTCTGTCGAGGGAGAGATATTCTTAGGGCCCTCTCGGTGAGACGGCATCCATCATCGTCTGGCCAGACACATGTGACTACGTCACGCAAATGTCAGAACACGTCAACGAGAAAGAAGAACACAACCGGTAACGTGAGCAACGGTATAGTGAGCATGGTAATGACTCAGGAGGATACCGATGCACACCGAGAGGCTTTATTTAGTTGCTTTAATAACTTCGAAACTGAAAGGCTGAAAACTCTTCCTCTGCCATTCGTTTCACCACACCACTTGCTCGGTGATCTTCACAGGCATGCACATGATGCGCGTCCTTGGCCGTCCGATCCCGCGATCTGCTAACAAAACAACGGACAACGCCGAGAGAGGTGGTCACGTTCTTCGCACTGCTCACCAAGCAACCGCCCTCCTCCGTTCTCCTCCAGCAGCAGCGAAAGGGTTTTTGCTCTCCTGTGACCGACTGCTCAGGATTTCTGTGTGCAGCGTCTAGTTGTCCATGGTGGGAGGGAAACAAGCTAGCCAACCATGCTGATGTCATGTCATGCGTGGCAAGTTGCATCTGTTGTGAATAGGATTGTTGCTATGAAGGTTGGCCGGGAACGAAAGTGCCATTCTACACCGAGCAGCAAATGCTCCTGCTGTGAACAGTAAAATCAAAAAAATAGAAAAAGAAATCAAAATATCCTGAATTTTTTTGTGACATACTTTCGCAAATGTTTGTCGTGCATGTAAAATTTCATCGCGAAATCACATTGGTGAAAGTCGTGCCAAAAAAACAAAATCAGAGCTCCAAAATGCTTTCGTATGTAACATTTTTAGAGTATCGATTTTGTTTCTTTTTACCATGTCCTCCAACAATGTGATTTTGTGATGAAATTTTGCATGCACAACTAACATTTACGAAAGTATGTCACAAAAAAATCAGATTTTTTTTATTTTACTGTTTACACCAAAAGCATTTGCTCCTGGATGTAGAAACTTCACATTCGGAAACGAATGGCTTTATGCTGTGGCCACCTTACCTACCTATGACCTAACCGAGCCATCCTCATTACAGGCACGACCTGGAAAGGTCGCTGCTTCTGTTGCTCCTTTGGGTTTGGCCGTTTGGGAGGTGATCGGTGAGGAGGCAGGGCGGCATCGTGATGTAAATGAGGACATGGGCTGGTATGCACTAAGTAATCTGTTAACTTTACAGCTTGCCACCACCGGCCACAGAAAGATGTCAGGTTCGGTAACTTGAAAGCATGATGTTAAAAAAAAAGGTAATCCCGGCTCCAGTAATCAGAATGAAACCACGGGTTGCATGGCAGTTAAAATGGTTCAAATATTAAACGCTACTCCGTCCGTCCTATATTATAAAAACCTTTTTCAAGAAGCTTGACAGAGGGAGTATATAGCAAGTTCAACATAAGACAACACTTGCAGGTGCCTAATGCAGCTTTAACAGGCAAACAAAGACTATGCGAAGATGGGACTTGCACGTCTTGCCTTCAGGAGTGGCGCTGATGATGGCTGGGGCGACCATCTGTTGTGCATGTTTTACAAACTTTTTTCAAATTCAGCTAAAAAGCAAACTTTTTACAAATCCGGGAACTCTTCTTTAAATCCATGAACACCTTTCATTTTTTATGATATTTTCCAAAATCCTTAGAAAAATCAAATTCGTGGTTTTTTTTTTCAAAATTGATGAACCCTTTTCTCAAATCGACGAACTTTCTCCAAATTCGTGAATGTTTCAAAAATAATTGGTGAACTTTTTCCCCCTAAATTTCTTGAACTTTTTCCCAAATTTGTGATTTTTTTAAAAAAAGGATGATTTTTTTCCAAATTCATTAAGTTTTTCAAAATTTGGTTCATTTTTTTTTCAAAATTGATGAAATGTTTTCAAATTTCTGAATATTTTTTCCAAAAATCCATGAACTTTTTTCGAATTCCATGAACTTTACAAAAAAATGTTTACCATACTAATGAACTTTTAATTACCATGTATTTGGTCAATAGTTAACTGGCCAACCATGGATATCAGAAATCAAAGAAACGAGCGATCAGAAAAAAAGGCGAGGGAGCAACGCAAGGGAATATCTGCCCTTGTTGGGCCAGGCTTAGGGTGCGTAGCATGTTAGCGTCACGGAGCTGTCGAGCGCTTAACGAGAGCAACTAGTTAACGAGCGCTTCTTCGGAAGTCTCGTAACGATCAGCGTCACTTGGCACGCTCTCAGCCATTCGCCACGTGTCGTGCTTTGTGCGCTCCCTCTGAACTTTGGTTTCTTTATTTTTCCGCACACATTTTCAGCTTTTTAAACGGGTTTTTTTTCGATATTTTGGTTTTCCACCGGCCTTCCTTAGCTTTTCGTTAAAAAAATATTAAAAAAAATTGCGCGAAAAAACGCGTTTTCTTTTTTCCCCTTTCGCGAGAGTCACGCTTTTGCTTCCGCGAGAGGCACGGTTTTGCTTTTCCGAGAGTCACGGCCGTGCCTATCGGAAACAAAAAAAAACATGTTTTCTGTTTGTTTCCTTTCGCGAGAGTCACGATTTTTCTCCAGCGAGAGGCACGGGTGTGCTTCGCGAGAGTCACGGTCGTGCCTCTTGGAAACGAAAAAAACACGCTTTCTGTTTTTTTATTTTCATGAGAGTCACGGTTTTGCTTCTGCGAGAGGCACGGTTGTGCTTTAGCGACAGTCACGGCCGTGCCTCTCGGAAACGGAAAAAAACGCATTTTCTACTTTTTTTATTTCGCGAGAGTCACGGTTTTGCTTCCGCGAGATGCACGGTTGTGCTTTAGCGAGAGTCACGGCCGTGCCTCTCGGAAAAAAAAAATGTGTTTTCTATTTTTTTTCTTTCGCGAGAGTCACGGTTTTGCTTCCGCGAGAGGCACGATTGTGCTTTGACGAGGGTCACAGACGTGCCTCTTGGAAACAAAAAAATATTTTTTTCCTTTCGTGAAAGTCACGGTTTTGTTTCCGTGAGAGGAACGGTTGTACTTTCGCGAGAGTCACGGTCGTGCCTCCGTGAAAACGAAAAAAAACATGTTTTTTTCCTTCTGTGAGAGTCACGGTTTTGCTTCCACGAAAGGCACAGTTGTGATTTCGTGAGAGGCACGGGCGTGCCTCTTTCGAAAAGAGAAAAACCCGTGCTCCCGGTTCGTTTTTTTGTCTGGTTTTTTTCTTAAAAAAAGTTTGTCAAAACCTATCAACATGGTATCTAGTTTTGAAGATCCCGATGCGAGGAATCCAACGGTGAAAGCGATTCGAGATTTGGATGCACGATTTGAGAGATAAAATGTTTCGAATAAATGGATCTATAATAAAAAACTCGCCACCTGTCACAATTAGGGGAATTGAAGTGATCTTTGCAACGAGTACTTCTCAACTAGTGATTTCGGCGCTTAACGCGTCGAACAGGAGATCTCGAGCGATAGGGTCCCATTCCTTCCCACCAGCTAATATGGCCAGTAGCCCCGTGGGAACATTTAGAAGAAAGTATAGTTTTCCCCCTCAAATCTCTCTAGTTGGATCAAATTCCCCCCAAAGTCTAAAATTGGTTAAATCACCCCCTCAACTCTGCAATACCGGAGCAATTAGCCCCTTAAGGCCTTGTTTGATAGGAAGGGATTGTAGAGGTTTTGGGAGGGGGGATTTCAGGGGATTTGGTGAATCCCCCTCTTTCACCCAATCCCCTCAAAACCCCTTGAATCCTCAAAATCCTTCCTTTTACAATCCTCTTCGTTTAAAATTTCTATTTGGTAGAAAGGGTCTGTCATGTTGACATAACATGATGTAGAACATTTAAAAATCCAATCTTTACAATGTAACTAACTCCCCTTATATCCTTGCTACAGAATTGTAAAGGTCACCTGATAAAAATGACTTGAAATCAATATCTCATAATTTAGCAGCAGTTTTCCCAACAACAACATAATTTTGCATGACTTGAAATCAATATCTCATCACAGCAATAACACAATTTATCATAACAACATGACTTTGAATCCCAAATCCAAGCATTCATTATTTATCATAACAACATAATCTTTCGCAGCAGACAGTTCATCACAGCCACAACATCATTTTGCAACGAAGATAATGCAAAAACATGTATCCATCTTTTGGTGTCATGGTCATCTAGCATTGAGAACCTGAGAAAAATTTATTCATCCAGCTTGTTTATTGTTGCTTCTTTTGGTGCATGAGAACCTGATAAAACAAAAGGAGATGAACATTAGAGTGCCTTTAGAAAAAAAACCATTACAAAAAATAGCTGAACAAAAGGGATACTATGGCAGAAATTGTAAATCTTTTTTCAGGAACAACCATTTGTCAGGACAAAGGACATTTATGTAGAATTGGCAGGCTAATGAAACAATGAACAGTGCAAGAGGATATCAACAAAGCACTAGTATGCCGAGGAGCAAAGATAAAAATTTATGTCACACTATAGCCATGATCACTGAGACGAAAAGAAGGAACGTTCAAGATAACTGATCTCAATGTACAAACTTTGTTCAAGGGGCAACACAGGGGTAACAAATTTAGTTTCAGATTTCAGATTTAGGCATCTTCAAAAGTAAGTAATCTTCAGGTTAAGTTGGAAGTTCAAAGCTCGAAGCACCACCTCATAGATCTAGCACCAAAATAGGAAATCTAGACAGTGCAAGAAGGATACACAAACCGATGTATAGGGCCCTTATCTTTTATGGCACCATAAACAGACAGTGCAAGGAAAACAACAAATGCACTTGCTTTGGGAGTATATTCTAAACACAACCCCAACTAAATAAAGCAACCTTATCAAAACCTGATTGTTCCTATTCCTGACAAGAAAGCCAAACTTCACATTTATCAAAATCCGATGCGACACACATTTCTAATTTGATGCCACACACATTTAAAAATTACAACATAAGATGCATGGTTCAGAGTTGCGTGTTGCAAGAAAAAAGCATCAGTCTAGTAGGACAAATCAAGTAACAGACATGATTTAGAATCCAATTTCAAAAACCAATAAACACCAAAATTTGGTATGGTATATATATCAAGCATGAATACTATTTATGTAAACACAAAATCACAAGGGGGGATTTTATGTTCTAAGCATATGACTAAATTGCAAAAGTTAGCAAATGAGAAAGCATATGTCGAGCATTCATAGCACTAGCAACTGGTTATCAAGTACAAGTATCCACTTGCAGCAAACCCTGTACAGTACAAGTATCCACTAGCAGAGCATATACATATGTGTGTTGATGGAAACATACTCGGAGTAGTTGCAGAGAAAAGCAAGTTTAAAAGGAACAGAGCAAAGGTTATATTTACATTTATTGTTTATGTTATAGCTCTCGTTTTGTTTTGTAAATCTTAGATAGGCTGTTAGACAGTGAAGACCATAGCAAATTCCTTACGTTGTAGCTCCTGTTTTGTTTTGTATTGGGATGTGGATGGCTCGTACATGATGAGGCCCATTGCATATATATTTGATACTGCCGTAGCTCCTGATTTCACTTCTATTGGCATGTGGACAATACACTCATACCAAATGAGAACATGTTTACTTCAGGGTCCAAAGGCTGATGGCGAGGGGAAGCCGAAGAGGGTTAGGAAGTGGCAAAGATAACAATCAAGCAGAGACACCGAGTTGATGGACCTATGAAGAAGCTTCAAACAACAGCGTCGTTGCTCCTCGATCTGTCTCCAATCAGCTCCCCCCTATGAAGGATCAAATTGATGTACTTGTTTACATGGTAGCTTACAGGTTCAGAAAGAGTAATTTGGTAATTAACATCAGACCAGCCTAATCAAACCCTACCCAGCGAGATGTTCAACAAATCGTACACTACAATGAGCAACCACCATCACCATCAGAAAATCCCGACGTTCTTGAGAGAGGTCTTGCGACTTGCGTATAAGGCAAGAAGAACCTCAATGATCTCTTGATCAACCAAAAGGGAGGTGTGGCCAAGGAAGGGGTTGGGTACGTGCCCGACTCCAAGAACAAGAAGAAGAATGACAAGACCAAACGACCTCCTCCCCTCATGCAAACCTTTGTGAGGGAGGGAGGGAGTGCCCCCGAGGAGAAGAAGAAGAACAATGTCAAGAAGGGCAATGTCACCCCTCCCAACAAAGTCGGCGATTTCAATCCTTCTTATGTGTTATGCCGTTCTAGTGATGGGCATGTTTATGCCAAATTTGTTGGTTCTCTTCATGAGTACATTGAATGGTCTATTTGGGTTCCTAAGACCCTTGTTACTAACATCAAAGGACCCATTACAAAATGGGTACCTAAAACCAAGCATTGATCTCTTGTAGGTGTTTGCTTCCGGTGATGGATCATGGTTGCTCGATAGCGGAGCTACAAATCATATGACCGGAAGCAAGGACTTGGTGGTGGACGTGCACAAAGTTCCATCTATGCCCACCAATGTCGAGTGGGGTGACGCCTCATCCTCTAAGGTATTGGGACTTGGCAAGGTGGTTATCTCTCATGATCTCACGATCGAGAAGGTCATGCTTGTTGAGTCCCTTGCATACAATTTACTTTCCGTTCGTCAACTTGCAATCATGGGCTTTGCCACTTTCTTTGATATCGATACCGTGGCCCTCTTGTGGAGCAAGACTCTTAAAGTAGCTTTTGTTGGGCATGTCGAGAACGGTCTATATGTGATTAACTTTTCGAAGCGACCCACTAAGACCGCGACATGCCTAATGGCTAAAGTTGATGTGGGATGGCTTTGGCATCGCCGTTTAGCCCATGTCAATATGAGATCTTTGCAAAGTCTCCTCAAGGGGGACCATGTCCGTGGACTAATGAATGTTAGTTTTGTTAAAGATCGTGCTTGCAGTGCCTGTATCGAAGGAAAGCTACATGAGAAGGCTCACCCTCCCACGACTATCATTTATTCAAAGAGGCCCTTGGAGCTCCTTCACATGGATCTTTTTGGGCCCCCATCCTTCGATAGTCTTGGAGGTAGGAAGTATTGCTTGGTGATTGTAGATGACTACTCAAGGTACACGTGGGTGTATTTCTTCAAGAGGAAGAGCGAGACCCAACAAACCGTCATTGACTTTGCAAATGAAGCACAACGTCAACACAATGCAAAGATCTTGACAATAAGAAGTGACAACGGCACCAAGTTCAAGAACTACACCTTGGATGAATTTCTTAGTGATGAGGGAATCAAGCATCAATATTCCGCACCATACACCCCTCAACAAAACGGTGTTGCGGAGAGAAAGAACCGGACGTTGATGGATGCGGCAAGGACCATGATGGCGGAGTTCAAGTCTCCATACAACTTTTGGGCCGAAGCCATCAACACCGCGTGTCATGCATCCAATCGGCTCTACCTCCGCAAGGGCTTGAACAAGACTCCATATGAGATACTCACCGATAACAAGCCCAACCTCAAGTACTTCCGGGTATTCGGATGTAAGTGTTTCATTCTCAAGAAAGGTGTTCGGTTGTCTAAATTTGAAGCTAGAGCTTATGAGGGCATATTTGTTGGTTATGCTACAAACTCTCATGCTTACCGTGTCCTCAATAAATCCACGGGACTTATTGAGGAGACGTGTAACGTGGAGTTTGATGAGAATAACGGCTCCCAAGTGGAGCAAAGTGGCACTTGTGATGTAGGTGATGAAATTCCTCCTCAAGCCATAAGAAGAATGGGTGTTGGTTTCATCCTACCCATTGAGGAACCCCTTGTGGCCGAAGGAGAAGGACAATGCTCCACTCAAGTGGAGCCATCACCAACCCAAGGCCCACACGCTTCTGAAGAACAAAGTGAAGGCCCTCAACCTCATGAACAAGACCAAGGGTAAGATCATACTCAAGACGGTGTTGACACACCAAGTGATGCCCAAGGTCAAGTTCTCTCTCCCGAGCAAGTTCAAGATCAAGAACAAGTTCATGACGCTCAAGATGATCAAGTAACCGCTCCTCAACTCACCACCGAGGAGGAATTAGAGCGTCGTGCCGCCAAGGTTGCTTCCAAGCTCTCCACCAAGGATCATCTCATGACGAATGCGCTTGGAAGCTTAAGAAAGGGGGTAAGCACTCGTAGACAATTAGAAAATTATTGTGAGCATCACGCGTTTGTCTCTTGTGTGGAACCCCACAAGGTCTATGAGGCGCTAGAAGATCCGGATTGGCTCAATGCCATGCACGAAGAACTCAACAACTTCGAGCGCAACAAAGTGTGGAGATTGGTGCCAAGGCCAACGGGGAACCACAATGTCATTGGAACCAAGTGGATATTCAAGAATAAGCAAGATGCCCATGGGATTATCATTCGCAACATCGTTTGGTAGCACAAGGCTACTCCCAAGTCAAGGGTATCGACTACGGTGAAACCTTTGCTCCCGTTGCTCGTCTTGAATCCATTCGCATGTTGATTGCATATGCTTCTCATCATAACTTTAAGTTACAACAAATGGATGTGAAGAGTGCTTTTCTTAATGGTCCCATTAATGAATTGGTTTACGTCAAGCAACCCCCCGGGTTCGAGGATCCCTACTTTCCCGATCATGTGTATCAAGTCGATAAGGCACTCTATGGCCTTAAACAAGCCCCACGTGCGTGGTATGACCACCTTACCGAGTTGTTACAAGACCGTGGTTTTGAAGTTGGGCTAATCGACCTCACTCTTTTTACTAAGAAGGTCAAAGGGGAGTTGTTTGTGTGCCAATTATATGTTGATGATATTATCTTTGGTTATCCTAACAAAGCTTTCAATGAGGAATTTGCCGCTCTCATGACCTCAAAGTTCGAGATGTCCTCCATGGGAGAGTTGAAGTTCTTTCTAGGGTTCGAAGTGAAGCAAAGAAGAGAAGGAACCTTCACCAATCAATCCAAATACACTCAAGACATGCTCAAGAGATTCAAGCTAAGTGACGTCAAGCCGGCCTCCACTCCAATGCCCACCAAGTGCCAACTTGACTTAGATCCCAATGGTAAAGTGGTGGATCAAAAGGTATATCGTTCCATGATTGGATCCTTGCTTTACCTTTGTGCATCTAGACCGGACATCATGTTGAGTGTGGGAATTTGTGCACGGTTTCAAGCCACACCTAAGGAAAGTCACTTTGTGGCGGTCAAACGAATCTTTCGATATTTGGCTCATACCCCAAACTTTGGCTTATGGTACCCAAGAGGATCAAACTTCAAGCTTGTAGGGTACTCGGATTCCGATTGGGCGGGAGACAAAGTGTATAGGAAGTCCACTTCCGGAGGGTGCCAATTCCTTGGTTGCTCTTTGGCAAGTTGGTCTTCCAAAAAGCAAAGTTGTGTGTCTCTCTCGTCCACTGAGGCGGAGTATGTTGCCGCCGGTAGTTGTTGTGCACAACTTCTATGGATGTGGCAAACTTTAAAGGATTACGGTGTCACTTGTGACAAAGTGCCTCTTTGGTGTGACAATGAAAGTGCCATCAAGATTTCTCTCAACCCAGTGCAACACTTCAAGACGAAGCATATTGAGTTTCGGTATCACTTCATCCGGGATCACATTAGGCGAGGAGAGATCGAGCTCAACTATGTCAACACTCATGACAACCTTGCAGATATTTTCACGAAGCCCTTGGATGAAGCAAGATTTCGCGAGTTAAGGCATGAGCTAAATATCATTAATTAGAGCAATGTGGCTTGAACCCGTGCACACCCTACCACGCTCATTTTGTTGTCTAGTTTAGGTGTAGGCATGGACATAGGGGGAGTGTTGTTCTCTCAATGAACTCTCCCTCCCCCCATTATGCATAAATTGATCAAGTCTTTCACTTTAGCCATTGTTGATGGCACTTGTGCTTCAAAGACGAGTTTTGGTCATGGGCCCAAGGTTAAAATCTTCGCGGTGCCATACCTTTTGACTCAAACATAGGTGGCCACGGCCACCGCCCTCTTTTGAAGAGGTGTGTCTTGGTCGTTTGCTGGTGTGTTTTTTTTCTCTTTTTCTCTTGCCGTTTTTGTCGGTTCGTCGAGCTAAAGCCGTGTCTGTTTAGTTGCCGTGGCGTGCTGGGCGGTACTACCGCTGGTGGTGCGCGGTAATACCGCTCGTAAGCGGTACTACCGCCCCCCAGCACGGTACTACCGCTGGGGGACGAGAACAGGGGGTTAAGTCGGGGCAGGGGGAGGTTTCTTCTCCCCCATACCCATTCACTTCGCCCCTCTTTTCTCTTCCTCTCTCCAGCCTCCTCTCGCCGCGGGAGGGCTCCGGCGGATCTCCGTCTCCGGGGCGTACCTCTCCATTTCCTTTGGTAGACTCGATTCCCACCTCGTCCTCTTGCCATGGATGCCGGTATTGCCCCCGTTCCTTCTTTCGTTTTGTCTCTTTTTCAGTTCTTGTTTCTTAGGGGCAATGGTGGTTGCATCTCTAGATTTTTGGCTAAATCTAGGCTTGAGTTGGTTGGAGAAGGCAACTAGACTATCTCGATTAAAGTTTGGTAGGATTATTTTTGAATTTGGTAGGCCGGTAGTGCCGGATCTGACCACGGTAGTAGGAACCCGCTGTTTCACCGCCTCGTGCTATAAGAAACTGCTGTTTATCCACCTCAAGCAGTACTACTGCTCTCTTTGGAGCAGTACTACCGCTTTACCTAGAGCGGTACTACCGCTCCCTTTGGGGCGGTACTACCGCGGGCAGGTCACGGTACTACCGCTGCATGCCAATTTCCTTCATTTTCCTGCCTTACCTTGATCTTTTTGTTGATTTTGTTGGCTTATGCTCGTTCTTTCTGGTTGTTTTGCGTGTTCTTGTGTTTGGCTCTAGGTGATGACCTTTCCGAGCAGCAAGGTCGCCGTATCAACCCCGGGCGTGCCACATCAAAACGCTACCGCACCTCAGAGCCAGCCGGTGGTTCCTCGAGCACCCAACCGCCTCCAGCAAGTGCATCTGCAAGTGTTCCTCCACCTCCTCAGCAATCGAAGCGAGCCGCCAATAAGCCAAAAGGGAAGACTGTGACTGAGATGACCAACAAGGAGTTTTGGGAGAAGCGTCGCTGCAACCCCTATGCGGTGGACCAAGAACCCACTTTGGTCAACCGCCCGTTCTAGAACCGTTTTCAGTTTGCCATCTACTTTGATGTGATCAAGGCCAAGAAGAATCTTTTTGTTGATGTTCGCTCCATTGACACTGATGCTATGGAGAAGGACCCGGAGTACTTTGGCGAAGCTCTTCAGATGTGCACTCAGCTGAACATTCTCAGGATCATGCAATTCAACAAGGATTTCGATGCGGATTTGGTGGCTCAATTCTATGCCACCGTCCATCTTGGGACGGATGTCGACAGGACTCTGACATGGATGACCAATGGCAAGCTGCTTTCTGTCAAGTGGAAGGCTTTCATGGAGTTACTTGATGTGGTGGATACCGGGCTTGCGACTCCTGTCGGGTTCCGCCCTCACCGCAATGCTACGTCCACCCACAAGCAAGCCCTTTGGCCATACTGCACTATGAAGGTTCACCCAGTAACTGAGAAGAAGACCTATGAGCTGTCTCCGTATTTGGACATTCTTCATCGCATATTCCGTGAGACTCTCTTCCCTCGGATCGGGCATCTGGATATGGTCCACTCTTACCTCGTGGACATACTCCTTTTCTGTCAGCATGAGAAGGAAGCAAGCACTGGAGAGAGCCTGGATATCTCTCATGTCATGTGGTCTGAACTTCTATCTGCCGTGTCTGAGCGCAAGTGTCCTATCTATGGTCCATTCATCATGAGGCTCATTGAGAGGGCCTGGGCACAGACTTATCCCAGAGTGCTGCTAGAGACTGGAGACTTGGTTTCTCATGAGATCAAGCGTCTGAGGAAGAAGAACAACTGGACAGTGCCTCACACAGGGGGTCCATCTGCTACTGCTGCCACAGGGGGTCCGTCTGCTGCTGCTGCTGCCATGGGGACCAAGGGTGAGGCTGCTACTGATGCTCATGAGGAGAACTTTGGCCCCTCTAGTGCAGAACCGTCATGGGCACAGAAGCTTAAGCGCAAGATGAAGAAGCTTTTCTGCATGGAGTCTCATGGTCAGTACATGACTCATGTGGCGGAGAAGCATGCCAGGACGCGCCACAAGGAGCTCATGCGCCAGATGGGAGCAACAGTTGCCAGTGGGTCTGAGGGTCAGATCACTGAAGAGGAGGACTGGATTCATCAGAATTGCCACTAGACCGACTCCGATGCCGAACAGCAGTTTTCGACCCACAATGAAGATGCAGAGATGTGATGTTCAAGATCTTCCTCCTCCCATCACCTGGAGTCATAGTGTCACTCTATGCCCTTTTTGGTGTCTCGCTGCCAAAGGGAGAGAGAGTGTAGGGATTTGCTTCTTGTGTCGTGCTTTGAGTCGTCTTGTGGTTTCTTGTGTGTTCTCTCGATGTCCTTCTTTGGTTTGGTTTGGTGTGAGATCTAAGTTCTAGACATATGGTGTGAGACATATGCTCCCTATCGCTACCTTATTACTTATGTCATTTCAGAGTACTGTAGTTTATTGTGAGATGCATGCTTGTCCTGTTTATTCACTTCTCTCATATATCTTGTGCTTAGTATTGTTGGACTATAAAATATAGGGGGAGTGTTGATCCAAATGTGTGTGTCGTGCCATCTCTTGGTGCACACATTCTTGGGGAGCCCGTCTATATTTTGTAGTTCTTAGCTTTCTTCGTTTTATTTCTTTTCCTTGCGCAAATCCCTAGTTGTCATCAATCCACCAAAAAGGGGGAGATTGTTACGGCATATATCTCTCAAGGTAGTTTTGGTGATTGATGACAACATGTTTGCGGACTAATCTTGTGCTTTGTTTAATTCACAGATTCTCCCCTGGCACGAGATGCCTTCTTCCCCTCGGAGTGTATTTCAAGACGGTGTAGCTCTTTCGTTTCTTTCTCGGTGGACTAGTTGCGTAGAGGGCACCGTACTATCAAGAGGGGGTCCGCTGGGGTTTTGCATGGGTGGAATCATCACGTACACATCAGCTTCTCACCCTCCGAGCATTTCCTTTCCATTGAAGAGATCTCTCCTCTCTCTTCCTTGTCCTGTCTGTGTCAAAGCGGTAGTACCGCGCACCCAGGGGTAGTACCGCTGAGGAGTCACAAGCGGCAGTACCGCTCCACAGCGGTAGTACCGCCCGTGGCTCCACAGCAGTAGTACCGCTGGGGGCCTGGCACCTCCGCCTTGTCCTCAGCATCTTTGAGAGATTTCTTCTCTCTCTCGCGCGCGCGCCCCAGCGGTAGTACCGCACTGCCTGCGGTACTATGGCCGAAGGGTCACAAGCGGCAGTACCGCTCCACAGCGGTACTACCGCCCTTGACCCCACTACCGTAGTACCGCTGGGCAGTCTGGCTCCTACCGCCTCGATTCGAGAGGTCTTTTTCTCATGTCGAGTTTTGCGGCACTAGTCACGGTTGTAGTGGCGGTAGTACCATTCCAGGAGCGGTAGTACCGCCCTACCACCGCGGTAGTACCGCATTTGGGTCCGTTCCCTACTGGTCTCCTCAGCGCGGCAGTACCGCTGGCTGGCGCGACAGTACCGTTGTCCTGATGGTAGTACCGCCCCCTCTCAGCGGTAGTACCGCCCTGTGCGGGGCTGGTTGGTGGGGGGCAACGGGATTGTTGCCCCCACTATAAAAGGGAGTCCCCTTCTTCCTTCTCACCTACCTCTTCCTTCCCCAAGCTCCATTTATTGCTCAAGCTCCATTAAATACTTCAAGCTCCATTTTCGCCCAATCTATCTCTCTAGCCAATCAAACTTGTTGATTGGCTCGGGAGTGGTTGAGAAGGCCCCGATCTACACTTCCATCAAGGGATTTTCGATTCCCCCACTCATCCCTAGCGGATCTTGTTACTCTTGGGTGTTTGAGCACCCTAGACGGTTGAGGTCACCTCAGAGCCATATTCCATTGTGGTGAAACTTCGTGGTCTTGTTGGGAGCCTCCGATTAAGTTGTGTAGATTGCCCCAACCTTGTTTGTAAAGGTTCGGTCGCCGCCTTCAAGGGCACCAATAGTGGAATCACGGCATCTCGCATTGTGTGAGGGCGTGAGGAGAATACGGTGGCCCTAGTGGCTTCTTGGGGAGCATTGTGCCTCTACACCGCTCCAACGGAGACGTACTTCCCCTCAAAAGGAAGGAACTTCGGTAACACATCCTCGTCTTCACCGGATCCACTCTTGGTTATCTCTTACCTTTACTTGTGCAAGCTCTTTAGTGTTTCTTCCCTTGCTTGCTTGTATGCTTGTTGTTATTGCATCATATAGGTTGCTCACCTAGTTGCACATCTAGACAACCTACTTTGATGCAAAGTTTAATTTGGTAAAGAAAAGCTAAAAATTGGTAGTTGCCTATTCACCCCCCCCCCCCTCTAGTCAACCATATCGATCCTTTCACCAACAGATGAGGAGAAAGCAGTTGCGAAGAAGCTGAAACTTGCACTGCATCAAGAAGAAATTTGGCTCCGACAGAGATCGAGAGTCCCGTGGTTATGGGAAGGAGATCAGAACACGGGTTATTTCCATGCTCAGGCAGCTCAGCGTAAAAGGGTGAACATGATAGAGAAGCTCGTCCGTGCTGATGGAACAATTTGTGATACTCTAGAAGAAGATCGCGATGAGGTTCAGAGCTTCTACGAGCAGCTCTACACTTCGCAAGGCTTCAATCAGATGCAAGAGCTTTTGGATGTTATAACTCCCCGGGTGACACCTTTGATGAATACTGATCTTGAAAAACCATACACAGAAGAGGAAGTTCGTAGAGCTCTCTTTCAGATGGCCCCATCAAAGGCCCCATGGGTGGACGGATTTACAGCGGGTTTTTATCAGCGCCACTGGAAACTGCTCAAGGATGATATTGTTCCAGCAGTGCTTGATTTCCTAAATAGGGGAGAACTGCCAACGGGCTTAAATGACACGTCTATAACTCTTATCCCGAAGGTACGTTTTCCACAGAGAATTACCCAATATCGCCCTATATCACTCTGCCCGGTTTTGTATAAGATCGCTGCCAAAGCAATCGCTAACCGAGTTCGTGAGTGTTTGGATGAGATTGTGGGTGAAGAACAGAGTGCTTTCGTCCCCGGCCGGCTGATAACCGATAATATCCTCATTGCACATGAGAGCGTGCATGCAATGAGAAGAAGGAAAAAAGGGGGCAATCCAGTTTGTGCAATCAAGCTAGACATGATGAAAGCCTACGACCGTGTCGAATGGCACTATCTACAGGCCGTCATGCTCAAACTTGGTTTTGGAGTGGAGTTTGTTCGCCTTGTCATGAAGTGTGTCTCCTCTATCAGATTCTCCATCCGTGTCAATGGCGAGCTCCTTCCGTTTTTTACCCCGTCGAGGGGTTTACGACAGGGGTGTCCCATGTCTCCTTACCTTTTCTTGCTGTGTGCGGAAGGACTAACTTCATTATTGAATCGTTTCGGTGGACAGGAGGTGGATAAAGGTATAAGAGTAAGCTACCGCTCACCATGGATCAACCATCTCTTGTTTGCGGACGACAGTTTGATTTTTATGCAAGTAAAGGAGTAGAGTGCTCACAGACTAAATGAGATTTTGAGAATATATGAGGAAGGTTCAGGCCAAGCGGTTAACAAGGAAAAGAGCTCTATTTAATTTAGCCCAAACACTCCGGCTCCGACTAAGTTGCTGCTAAAGCAAACACTGAATATTTCAGTGGAAGCTTTTAGCGAGCGCTATCTGGGTCTACCCACCGCTGTGGGTAGGATCACAAGTGGGACGTTCGATCATATTGGGGAGAGGATTCGAAACAAACTCCAAGGCGGATCAGAACGTCTGATTTCCTGTGCTGGACGGGAAGTCCGGATTAAGGCGATTGCCCAGTCCATTCCCATGTTCAGTATGAGTTGCTTTAAGCTAACCAAGAAGGTATGTAAGAGTCTTGTCTCTTACTCGGCTAAATATTGGTGGAGTAGTTCCCTTGATCGCAGATCACTACACTGGAAAGCATGGGACACTTTAACCAAGCCAAAGGCGAAAGGAGGGATGGGATTCCGGGACCTCGAGCTATTTAACACGGCTCTCCTCGGGAAACACGGATGGCGATTGCTGACAAATCCTGATTCCCTGTGTGCTCGAGTTCTCAAAGGAAGATATTACCCTACATGTGATTTTATGCAAGCCACAGCCTCTCGGTTCTCCTCTTCAATTTGGCGCGCTATCATCGCTGGGAGGGACGGCACTACAGTTTCTATATGGAATGACAAGTGGATTCCGGGCACTATATCTATGACACCGGTCTGCAGAATTGGCACTGGTCAGGTGAATTTTGTGGCGGACCTCATTGACCCCAGCAATGGGTCGTGGCTGGTGGATGTGGTGCGCGAGAACTTCATACCCCCAGATGCTGATGCTATTCTCAACATTCCATTGAGGCAGGGAGGGGTGATGATTCGTTGGCATGGGCTTTTGAACGATCGGGTTGCTACACTGTGAAATCAGCGTATCGTGCTCTAATGACTCGCAATGAGCATATCGTGCTCTAGAGGAAGGGACGACTACCGAATCTTCAACGACAGATAAACAGATGTGGTCTCGTTTGTGGAAGCTCAAAGTCATTCCCAGAGTGAGAGTCTTCTGGTGGCGGGTGTTGCAAGGCATTCTCCCCGTCGAAGCCACTCTGAAATACCACCATATTGCGACGGTAAGCACATGCAAATTGTGTCTTCATTCTGACAAAGATATGATGCACGCACTACTGGAGTGCCCTCACGCCAGGCAGTTTTGGGATGCAACACCAGAGTGGCTAAATGTTAAAAGGCTGACCCTGCACGCGCTAACCTGGTCAAGGGATATCCTATGTGACGATATATTTTCAGAGTCTGAAAGAGCAACTCTAGTGACTGTTATGTGGACGATTTGGACCTCTCGGAACAATATCACCCATGACAAAGCTGCGTTCAATCCTAGCCAATCCATGAGAAAGGTGCGGGAAACCCTAGCAGTTCTGGAGCTGCCTCGTGAGCATGCCCGTAGTTTTCCGGGCCATGGCTGGCGCCCACCAGAGTTGGGCTGGATCAAAATAAATACTGATGGAAGTATTGCAATGGATGCAAGAAGGGGAGGGATAGGGGGAGTTGCTCGATCTCGGTCTTCCTTTCTTGCGTCATGGTGCAAACCCTACTCTGGGATTACGGATCCGCTGATAACTGAAGCTCTTACCATTCGCGACGGAGTCATCTTCGCTCGTCTGAGAGGCTATGCAGATGTGGTTTTTGAGTCTGACAATTTGGAGATTGTGAATCTCTGGAATTCGCGCCAAACATCCCGTGCGGTGGTGGCGCCTATCTTCTTAGAAATTGGGGAGCATGTTCCTTCTTTTAAGTCTTTTGTAGTTCAACATGTTGGTAGGGCAGGCAACGTCTCCGCTCATCTCTGTGCAAAGCAAGCGAGCACTTTAGATGTTACGGAATGTTGGCTTGAGTCTACTCCTAGTTTTCTTGTAACCAGCCTCCTAGCAGATTCTGCTGGTGCTGTCGATGTTGAATAAAGAGCTCCCGATTTACTCTCAAAAAAAAGAATCAATCCCGAGTCTCCTGGCTGATAGGTAGTGCTGCTAGCCAGCAAGGCATGCCCGAGTTCGTGCTAATACAGAAGGCGCGACCTATCTGAGGAAAATGATCCGATTTGTCATTGGATTTTTCACAGTTTCTCTTATCTTCAAGGTAGTTTTTTTGTTTCTTTTCCCACCTGTTTAATTTCTTTTCTTTCTCAGTTTTCAGTATTTTTCTTTTTTACTTTCATTTTTCTCTATTTTTCTTTGGTTCCTTCTCAGTTTTTTCCTTTCTTTCTTTTTTCTTCGGTTTCGTTTGGTTTTTTCTCGTATTTCATTATTTTGCATTTGTTCTTTGTTTTTCTTTTGCCAGCTCGGTTTTTTATCGATATTCATTGGCTTCTCGTTTTGTTCAACACGTGTTAAATGTTTTTCATTACACATTCAACATTTATCGTATACAAGAGAAACATTCTTTTATGCACGTTAAACATTTTTAAATTCATGATTAACATTTTATAAGAACTTATTTATGCTTAGTTTTTCCATACACATAGAATTTTTTTATATATCAAATATATTATTGTAATACACGATTAACATCTTTCTAATACAAAATTAACATTTTTGATACATGGTCAACTTTTTTCCATAAACATTTTTAGTATTTTCAAGTGTGTAATTAACATTTTCAAAAACAAGATTAACATTTTTTAATACATGTCAACATTTTTTATATACACAATTAACATTTTCAAAAGTTTGATTTACATTTTTCATATTTCTATACACATTTAACAGTTTCAAATAATTGATTAACATTTTTCAAACCCAACGTTTAATTTTATTGACTACATGGACCAAAAAACTTCTATAGACATTTTAACATTATTCAAACGCTATATTAACATTTTTTAAATATTTTTTAAATAAATAATCAATTTTTGTTACATACACATTCTATTTTGATATACATGGAAAATATTTCCTCTATACACAACTAGTATTTTTCAAATGCTTGTTTAATTATTTTTCAATTGTTTACATCATGTGTTTTTTGTAATATACTTATTTATAATATTTTGAAACTGTAAATAAAAGTTAAAGAGCAAAGAACAAAAGCAAAAAACGTTGAAAACAAAACGAGGCTCTGCCCTCCCGAGCATCTGGGCTGGACCATGTCGCTTCCCTCGGCCTCCCTAGAAGCGAGGTATAGCCGCGCCTGTCTCGATGCTTATTATCATCTCAGGAAACAAAATGAAAGTGCGTATCATGTGCGACTACGTCTCACCTATTGCGGGATATAACATTTTTCTAAAAAAAACCATGTCGAGATATTTTGTTTGGTGGCAAACCCTATGTCGAGATGGTAGCTTGCGTTGAAACCAGTTAGTGGATCGGCTGAGTACTGATAGGTTATCTTTTATATTTTAATTGCCTTCATTCGTTAGTTGTTTTGTTTATTTTTTTCCTTTTCCTTTTTTCAAACTTTGTTCATATTTTTGTAATATTATAAATAATAAAATAATATACACCAAATATTAGTTTACTTAATTTTAAAAAAGTGTTCAGCATCCATTTAAAAGATATCCATGCAGTGTAAAAAATATACCGATAATATTACAAAAATGTTCATACGATGTATAAAATTTGTTGGTAACTTTTAAAAAATGTGCATTTGATTTTAAACTTTCATGCGTGTCAAAAATTTGTTCATGATGTTTTTAGAAACTATTCACCTAATTTAATAAAAATGTGTTGTGCCATTTAAAAAAACTTCTTGATGTTGAAGAAAACTGTTCATATGTTTTAAAAATATGTCCGTGACATTTTTAGAAAATGTTTATACAGTACAATATAAGAGAATGCTCGTGTGATTTTAATATCATTTCGTACCATTCAAAAAGTTGTTCACTGTTTTTTTAGAAAAAAAGTCCTAACACTTAACAAATGTTTTGCACATTTAAAAAACGTTCAACATGTGTTAACAAAAATCTTGAACGTGTATGTAAAAAATTAGGCAGTGCGTTCAACATGTACATGCTAAAATGACACATGAGCACAAAGTGAATGAAATAACCATACGTCCTTGAGGGCAGCCCGGCGGCTCGGAAGGGAAAAGGAGAAAGCGAGGAAATGCAGGAGCTGTCACGAGGTCGACGCGACGCCGGGTCTGTCCCTGCATCATTACTGCCTGATTTGATCGCTTGGCTTGTGGTCATTGGGCTGAGCGGAGCGGCTCGGCGGTGACAGCGACGGCTCATCCGATCTGATCCGCCGCCAGGAGAAAAACTTCGCTTCCGCTCCGGCTTTCCA
The DNA here is from genome assembly GCF_003073215.2 of Triticum urartu. Taxonomy (NCBI): domain Eukaryota; kingdom Viridiplantae; phylum Streptophyta; class Magnoliopsida; order Poales; family Poaceae; genus Triticum; species Triticum urartu. The sequence continues at coordinate 553,935,297 of NC_053027.1, read as the reverse complement.
TGCACGCCGCCGGCCGGCGCCATTGCTTTGCGTCGTCTGCCATGCCATGGCAGTTGGCAGGGACGAGACGAAGCAAACAAACCAAGCGAGGCCTGCTCTCGTCAAGCGTGGCTGCGTACGGATCCTCTAATCATCATCATCGCCACATTGTCGTGTGTTTGGTTCACCTTCACCACGATCGATATGCCGCGGAGCGCTCTGCGCACCATAGTGGAGTAGGCGGGGAGCAAACAGATGGATTGCCGTGCTAGCATCCCATTTTCCTGCTAATGGTGCTCAACCATATCTTGATTGACTGGAGGTGTCGACTTCGACATGTCAATTGCAAGTGGAGCGAGGCATTCCACTGCACAGCTTCTCAAATTAAAGCCAGTGCATCCAGAATCAGCCTAGCTGGTTTAGGAGAGGTCTGCTTCGGTACGCCTCCCTCGCTTAACGTATAAGGGCATTTTGGGCATACGATGCTTAACGTATCCTGCGCCGTATGCGGCGTACCCATACAGGTAGAGCCGAGCGCACGGCTCGAGACCATACGGCCGGCTCGCATCTACCCTCTCCCCGTCGTGTAAAAAAAAAACCACGACCTGCGTTGATCACGCGGCCCGTTCCAACGTCGCCCTGCCCCGCCGATCGCCGCCCTTACCCGCCGATCGCCGCCTTTCCCCGCCGATCTAGCCGTGATCACGCTGTCAATTCCAACGTCTTCTCGTCCGGCCGATCGCCGCCTTTCCCCGCCGATCTAGCCGTGATCACGCTGTCAATTCCAACGTCTTCTCGTCCGGCCGATCGCCGCCTTTCCCCGCCGATCGCCGACCATTTTCCCCGTCTTCACCCGGGATCTGGCCGACGCGGACGTTGTTGGAGTCGCCCGCCGTACGTGATGTCGCCTCCGTGCAGGTCGTCGCGGTGACATGGCTTACGTGGACGCCGTCGCCGCCCGCAACTCCGTGATCAACCTCTCCGGGAACGTCCTCGCCGTCTGCAGCCACGCCAGGCCGGCTGAAGTACACGTGCACGCCATGTAAGCCGTCTAGTTTGTCAAAAAAATTGTATCTGTAAATAATTATGTGCAATCACTTGTTAGATAAGAAGTTGTCATCTGTATGATCGTAGTACATTTAATTTGATTTAAAATTGATAGATCAATTTTTATTATAATATTGCAGTGTTGGTTGTGAGATCATTCAATGGATAAAGAAACTGCATTTACGGATCTGTTTTTGGACACGAGTGAATGGGATGGTAGCGATAGTGTTGATCGAACGAATGGTAATGATAGTAAAGATGATGATGATGGCAGCGACAATGAATCCTGGTCGTCGTACGATAATTTACCTGAGGTGGATTTTCAAAAGAAGGAGGAGGGTGCTTGTAGTGAAAACATAAGTGTCGTGTACAATCTTTTCGTCGGATGAAGAACCATATGGTACTTAGATGTGCATATGATTTTTTTATGTGCAGGAGGATATTGACGTCCAGAACGAGGAAAATCATGGTGTTGAATCTTTCACGGATAACATAAGCCAGGTTCGGTCCAAAATTTAAGATATCACTGAATAATAAAAACTTGTTAATGACAACTTACACTTACTTATGTGGAATATTGTAGGCTAACTTTGATGGTTGGAGTGGTGATGATGAATATGAGCATGAGGATGGAGCTAATATGGACATTGAGGAAGCTGAAATCCAGCAACGTGCGCTGGAGACACAGTTGAAGGTTATGTGTATGACATTTACATCACAATGGGAGGCCTACATGTTCTATAATAACTACGCCAAAGACCGTGGATTCAGTATCAGAAAAGATAAGATGAAACGAGGAAAAGGACTTTCAACCACTGTTCGGTATAGGCGATACGTTTGCTCGAGGGCAGGAAAACGTCTCAGTAAATTTTTAAACCCAGAGGGCCGTACCCGCAGGCTAAGACCTGAGACTCGTTGCGAGTGTGGCGCACATTTAGTCGTGAAGTTGAACAAAGGACGTGGAATTTGGTTCGTGGCAGCTTTTATGGATGATCACTACCATTTGTTAGCTAGACCAGATGAGGTGGTATTTCTGCAGTCACATCGAGTGATGGAAGATCACCAGATAGCTAAGATCTTGGCGATGGAAGGAGCTGGGATCAGATAGCATATCATCGTCGACAACTTTATTAGCAGGTATGGCTCGTATGATAAGTGTGGGTTTCTGAGACGAGACGTGTACAACCTATGTTGCCGAGAAAAAATGAAGTTGATTGCGAAGGGTGATGCTAACACAACAATCGGGATTATGAGGAGCAGAAAGGAGAAGGATCCAGACTTTTTATTTGAGTACGTGCTCGATAAGGAGGGCCGTTTGAAGAGCATGTTCTGGTGCGATGCACACTCGCGGCGGGACTATCAGTTGTATGGAGATGCGACTGTGTTCGACAACACGTATAAGATGAACAGATATGGTATGCCGTTCATCCCCTTTGTTGGTGTAAATAATCACCGTTGCACCATAGTTTTTGGTTGTGCCATTGTGTCCGACGAGACCGAAGCGACATACGTGTGGCTACTCCAGACATTCCTGAAGGCCAATTGTCAGAAAAGCCAAGGTCAATCATCACAAATGGAGACGCTGCAATGATACGAGCTATTCGGTTGGTTTTGGTTGATGTGTTGCACCGTCTCTGCTCATGGCACGTGGAAAAAAACATGCAGAAGCACCTTAATTACAAATCGCTAAATGAGTTCAGGGCACTCTTGTAGTACTCCACCTCTCCAGCCAACTTTGAGGCGAGATGGCACGCTTTCGTCCGTAAATGGAAGACTGATAAAACCAGAAGAGTGACTGAGTAGGATGTACAGGAAGAGGAGTCTGTGGGCAGCATCATATCTGTCAGATGGTTTTTTTCTGGGTATGCGCAGTAATCAGAGGAGTGAAAGCCTTAACTCTTGTCTTCACCTTCACCTGGACGGCGGTATGACTATTGTTGACCTAGTTGTGCATTATGAGAATTGCATAGTTCGACTACGTGAGAACGAGGCGCATGATGAATGTGTTTCAAATCAGTCATTGCCACCATCAGTCACAGAATATAAGGATATTGAGAAGCATGCTGCCGAAGTATTCACTCATTCCAATTTTTATATTCTTCAACAAGATCTGAAGAAGATGGGAGAGCTTGAGATTTTTGAGACGCTAGTGCGAGTTGACTGCCACCTTCATCGTGACATGGAGAAATAACCGCAAATTTCAGTTCGGCGTGAATTATCGAGCTGAAAACTCTGAGAATATGATAGACTGCAGTTGTGGACGAATGCTTCGGAAAGGATTGCCTTGCAAACACATTCTGTATGTGTTGGTTCATCTGAAAATATCTAAAATACCTAAGTGTTGCATCCTTAAGATGATGTCGAAAGTTGCGAGAGGTGGGCTGCCTGCACAGCGAAAGAGTGACATGTTTGGCTGGGGTTGGACAGGGGCAGAGCAGCGTGCTCGCTATAGTCAACTCAGTATAACAGGAGCTGAAGCTTTTCATGTTGCTTCAAATGATCCATTCGTCTTTGATGAGTTGATGCAGTGTCTGCAGAATATAATAGCAAAGAAAAAGGTCCCTGATAATGATGTTGTTGGTAGTAGAAGAAATGTGCATGAGGAGCCACGTCAGCCGGAACAACATGTTGATGTCATAGGTGATCCCGTAAAAGTTTCCACGAAGGGCGCCCCTAAACAGAGCACGACAGGGCGGGCAAAGAAAGATCCAAATGTTATAAAAAATGGAAGACCAAAATCATTTTCTGAGAAAAAACCCGGTCCTCTTTGTGGCATTTGTAAGAAATAGGGTCATAGACGGCAAACGTGCGCTGAGAATGAAAAGTAAGTTTTACATTATTTTAATTATTTTTTGGTTCTCTCTTTACAATTGTCTGATGAGTTGTTTACAATTTGTTATGTAGGAACTGGGCATAAAGATGAATTATTCATAATCAATTGAAGGCACTCGCAATTTTAGTTTATTTGTTTAAGGATAAGAGACATGGCACTTTGAGTTTATTCTTTAAGCCACCTTATTCGATGGAAGGCAATGTCACTTTCAGTTTATTTGTTTAAGGATTCGAGACATGGCACTTTGAGTTAATCTTTATGCCACCTTGTTCGATGTTATGAGACACGCGATTTCTATTATTATGTGTGAAACATGATATATTTGTATGAGTGTGTTACTGCTGTCATGACTTTGTCAACTGATTAACATTTTTTAAATTTAATGTATGTGAAAAAATATTTGAAAAAAAGCCCAGCCGTGGCCGGGCACGCGCACGGACAGTATACTACAACGCCTTCTGGGAGGCCTTTCGGCCGGCGAGCGGGGAGGCCACGGCGTACAACAAGGCATTCATTACTATTCTTTAGCGAGCTTGTGAGAAGGCGAAGACGCGGGTATATAAACCGGTCGGGCGTCTCTCCGCGAGCGAGGTGGGACTAAACTTAGTCGGCACAACGCGCCAGCGTCCCCATCCGCACAAGAAGAGGATCGCCCCACGCGCCTGATGGGCGTCGTTTATGGGCCGACAGATCACCATATTACCCCTCGGGATCGTTGCATGTGCCCGCTGGGTGGGGCGGGACAAGACCTCTGCCACCGGGCGCGCGGCTGTCGGTCGGTCGGCTGCTGGGCCAGCAGATCCGCGCGTGGCGCACGATGAATCGCGCTAGCCCGCACTAGCTGGACTGCGCGGGCCCGCCACTGCCTCGGCTGTCGGCCACCGCACGGGCTGGGCTGGAATATTCATCGGATCCAGTGCCGCTGCTGCCAGCACAATCAACGTGGGAAATTGTGCAGGTTTTGTCCACATCGCGCCAACTCAGGACGGCGGGGATATTTTCTAATAAGTAAATGACCGCCGCGAATAGAAACAACAAAAGTACATATAACATCGCAGCCGCAAACTGATACATTTTAGAACAGCAAAAATATTACTTCCCACACGCATTTAAATGTTTAGTCTCACTCGAAAGCGATAAATAAAACATGAAAAATTGTCGAAATCTATCCCAATGCCATGTCGCAGTACAATCGTTCAAAGTATCCAACAACAATAGGGAAACCTTCTACGGGACTAAAACCCTACCGATGCTAATACCTATTCCTTCTCCATGATTTTAACAATTTTCATCTTGACCTTCTCTAATTTGTTCACCTCTGAAAAAATAATTTCTGCGACAATACGTAGCCTTGACTCATTAATCTCTTCCTGGTCAAATTCATGTGTCCAGCGATCTCCGTCCCAGTATTTTATGCACCACATCACAAAAAGTCCACAAGACACTCTGAAATAAATATGTGTGATCAGCTTAGGATATAGCATGCACTTCCTTGTACTCATTTAACTTACCCATCGTTTTGTCTCGGCACTTTATACTCATTAATTGGCCACGATGAGACATCTGAATTTTTTTTTTGATTCAAGAGTTGAGTTGGCCTCCATAATATCCTTAGAAATTTCAGCTCTCTGAAACAAATTAACAAACCAGAATTTAATGTATAACTCAATATTTTTCTGAATGCGAGTGCAAAAATTATAGCGTACCAGGGTGGCAATCATATTGCGAATTCTTTGGCTAATTGCACCATTAGAATTTGAGTCAAGAACTTGAAACTCCTCCTTGATGGTGTGCATCACTATGGTTATCCAATGATTATCATTAACGTGCATAGGAAAATACGCCTACATAGTAACCAAATGATGCTAGTGTAATTAAATAGTAATGTCTAATAAAAACAAATAAATATGAAAGCAATACCTTGTCCCGTCTGAAATACTCATCCATTACTCTTGCGATGACTTTTGTTTTCTTTGTAACATGTTCTGAATCTAAATCATTTACTGACTTGGTCTTTCCCCTTGCCCTACTCAACATAAATTTGGGGAACCACGTTGTTGATATGTAACGATCAGAAAAATCACGGTGTTGTAGGTGTTTACAATATGCATTGATGATCTGCATACATAAACAAAAAATTTCTATCAACTTGTGAAGTACAAATGAGAGATTTGTTAAAACCAAACTCATACTTACAGCGCCATGCAACCATTTAAACGTCAGGACATCGTGAAGCATAGCTGGCGTGCATATGTCCCCATCTGGTGGCGGCATATCGACCACGGTTCGGTGTGCATGCTTCTTTGTCGATGCTAGAGTCTCAACAAAAACTCTGACTGCCTCTATGTGATCCGGAGTCATATTAAGAGAACTTGCTAGAATTGAATGGGGTGACGATGCAAACAGATCTAAAACAATGCAGCTACAGTCATTAAAAATAAAAAAATACATAACGCGTGAATGAATTATAAAGTAGTACTTGACTTACTTTTTTTAACACGTTTCTTGCGGGTAATGAGAATGTCGTAGGGGGATTGGCAATATTTCGACTTTTTTTCTTTTGCGCTTACCATCATTTTCCTGACTGCCTTCACCATTACCTATGTTGCTCTCTGCCGGGAAACTCTCAAATGTGTCTTCGGACTTTATTGGTGACAAAGCATCCATAGACTCACACTCACCAGAAATATCAGCATTTTGCGGGGTTCGGGACATAGACGGAAAGTCTTTTGTACGTACAGTTGATGCCGAAGATGGAGAGTTTCCATTATCGTCTATAATGAAAGGATCAGTAGCTTCACCTTTACCCGGTGTCGTCGCCGGAGCACCCGTGTCATCGACGGGCACGGAAGTATCATTGATACCCGTGAAAGACGTTCGTACCTTTACGTCTGTAGGTGAATCAATATCTGGCCAATATTTTGATGACTTGTACTGGCCATTCTCCATCCCAACTCCTTCACCTACATTCTTCGATGAAACCGCGGACGTGCTTGGCTTTCTACTCCTGCCACCACCTTTCCGTTTAGGTTTCTTCGTTTCTTCCTCTGGGACAGTCCCTTCACGTGCTACCTTAGCACGTCTGTACTCTTCGCTAACGCAGTTTTCAATCTGTATAACAAACAAAAAAATAAATTAAAGAACAAATATAATTGATTACTATGTGCAACCAATAAGGACTATACTTATTGACTTAAATTGCCGGTGCCATGCCCGTGCATGTTGTCATAGTCGTCTCGCTTTTTCCCTTCCGTTTCTGGCCAGTTAAGCATTAGTGGGTATTCACGAGACAAAGGATCAAATGTATCCACCAATTGGCTCAACTTTTTCGCAGTATATATACTGCATGATAGTATGACACATAGATCACATAAAAATCATATGTACATACAACTATTACCAAATGACTTAGTACCTGAAGAAGAGCCAAGTTCCCGATAGGCCACTTGAATTTTTCAAGATCTTCGACCGATTTTTTAATAGCATCCATGCACACCCCCAACGTGAAATCGTTCCAATTGTATGACTTGATAGCGTTCACGTCCTCCATCATTTTTTAATAACGATAAGGAACAAACTTGGTGGATTGTGGTGCTAAAACTGTACGCATAAGAACCAGTATGACCCTTCTCACAAAATCATCATCATATGACTGAGCATCAACAATATTTTTTATCAACTCATCGATGAGGATTCGGCCTGTTCTTTTGTCTAGAAACCGATTCGGAACAATTTTTTGGCATCTAGTTGTACTGTTGCTATCATGCTACTGACATCATCACCCTTGTTATGTAGCCCGAATATGTCATAAACATCTTCATTAAGCACATTGATGCCGTCCGTATTTGGCCGAATAATAAATCGCTTTCTACTACTATCATACGTTGTAATCATAAATTCCAATAAATGTTTCCTCATTTTCACTGAAGGAATTCTCAACATACTGTCCAAATTTGTGCCACGTAGCATCATGCGCTGTCTGGGTGTGAATTTTCCCATCAATTCGCACCACTTCTCAACCGAGCAGTACACATCTCCCAATTCTTGCATTTTAAATAAGATGACAGTTATCTAACTAGTTACGAGATTCAAAAAACATTACATATGGTTTAATACCATACCTTCCGGCGTCTCGACGTGCACCGGCAGCCCCCGTTACCTAACCCCACCCGGTGTGGGTTAGTCGTGGCAGCCGCGTGCCCTCTGCCCACACCAGCGCGCTGGCCGACGGCCCGTCCTAGGGTTTAGGGTGCCGGCGACTTTGCCGAGACGGCACGGCCGGGCCTGAGATCCAAGTCGCGCGCAGATGCCGGATTGTATGGCCGCCATCAGGCCGGCAGGGAAGGGAGTTGGGACGGCCACGGCGGTACGACCGTCGGATCGGGGAGGGGTGAGGACGTGCGTGGAGGCGGCGGGGTTAGGCGGTCCTGGGGCGAGGTAATGGCGGCGTGGTTTCCATGCCATGCACGCACGTACGGCGTCATAGACATGGTCACGCCATAGTGGGCCACTTGGCCCGTCCCGTAAAACTACCGCCGGCTGGCCCACGATGCATTTATTAAAAACATGCATTGTACTTTAACATTTCAGTTTAATACCACATCGCTAAGCCAGCGCACCGTTGACTCCTTTATATAATTTTCTTTTGGTCAATGCACAAACATCTCAGTTTTTGGGACTATATTTGGAGGATATGTAGGATCCATGTGAGTCTTCACCTGCTCTGAGCTTGTGAAGGTTCACATGGATCATGCATATTCTTCAAAAAGAGAGCCATTATCTCCAATGTTTTTTAACGTCAGAAAATATTAATGCAATCATTCAAATTTTTTGCACACGCACTCATCACCAGGGCCATCATGCGTTCTCTTTTCGGACTCAGCCGGTGGACCCTAAACTTTTTGCACACGCACTCATCGACAGGTCCATCATGCGTGCAAGTTTTTATAATTTTCCGGCACCGTATGAATTTCCTATGGTTTTCTCCGTCAAACGCACCGAAAACACTGACCGGGCGTGACGCAATGTGCGTTTGGTGTCCGACGTCGTTCAAATCTTGCGTGGGGCCCTAAGATGGGCATGCCCACTGCCTCCCAAAATTGGATGACGTTTCGTGCATGCCACCTCGTACCACCAATGCAACCGGCAATGATCGGATATGAACGATGTCAGCCCCGTACTGCGTTTTCTTTTCGGACTCAGCCGGTGGACCCCAAACTTTTTGCACACGCACTCATCGACAGGTCCATCATGCGTGCAAGTTTTCATAATTTTCCTACACCGTATGAATTTTCTATGGTTTTCTCCGTGAAACGCACCGAAAACACTGATCGGGCATGACGCAACGTGCGTTTGGTGTCCGGCGTCGTTCAAATCTTGCGTGGGGCCCTAAGATGGGCATGCCCACTGCCTCCCAAAATTGGTTGACGTTTCGTGCATGCCACCTCGTACCATCAATGCAACCGGCACTGATCGGATATGAACGATGTCAGCCCTGTACTGCGTTCTCTTTTCGGACTCAGCCGGTGGACCCCAAACTTTTTGCACACGCACTCATCGACAGGTTCATCATGCGTGCAAGTTTTCATAATTTTCCGGCACCGTATGAATTGCCTATGGTCTTCTCCGTGAAACGCACCGAAAACACTGACCGGGCGTGACGCAACGTGCGTTTGGTGTCCGACGTCGTTCAAATCTTGCGTGGGGCCCTAAGATGGGCATGCCCACTGCCTCCAAAAATTGGGTGACGTTTCGTGCATGCCACCTCGTACCACCAATGCAACCGACACTGATCGGATATAAACGATGTCAGCCTCGTACTGTGTTTTCTTTTCGGACTCAGCCTGTGGACCCCAAACTTTTTGCACACGCACTCATCGACAGGTCCATCATGCGTGCAAGTTTTCATAATTTTTCGGCACCGTATGAATTTCCTATGGTTTTCTCCGTTAAACGCACCGAAAACACTGACCGGGTGTGACGCAACATGCGTTTGGTGTCCGACGTCGTCCAAATCTTGCGTGGGGCCCTAAGATGGCCATGCCCACGGCCTCCCAAAATTGGGTGACGTTTCGTGCATGCCACCTCGTACCACCAATGCAACCAGCACTGATCGGATATGAACGATGTCAGCCCCGTACTGCGTTCCATTTTGGGACTCAGCCGATGGACCCTAAACTTTTTGCACACACACTCATCGACAGGTCCATCATGTGTGCAAGTTTTTATAATTTTCCGACACCGTATGAATTGCCTATGGTTTTCTCCGTCAAACGCACCAAAAACACTAACCGGGCATGACGTAACGTGCGTTTGGTGTCCGACGTCGTTCAAATCTTGCGTGGGGCCCTAAGATGGGCATGCCCACTGCCTCCCAAAATTGGGTGATGTTTCGTGCATGCCACCTCGTACCACCAATGCAACCGGCACTGATCGGATATGAACGATGTTAGCCCCGTACTACGTTCTTTTTTTGGACTGAGCCGGTGGACCCCAAACTTTTTGCACACGCACTCATCGACACGTCCATCATGCGTGCAAGTTTTCATAATTTTCTGGCACCGTATGAATTGCCTATGGTTTTCTCTGTCAAACGCACCGAAAACACTAACCGGGCGTGACGCAACATGCGTTTGGTGTCCGACGTCGTTCAAATCTTGCGTGGGGCCCTAAGATGGGCATGTCCACTGCCTCCCAAAATTGGGTGACGTTTCGTGCATGCCACCTCGTACTACCCATGCAACCGGCATTGATCGGATATGAATTTTTTATGATTTTTTCCGTGAATTTAATTCTATATTAAGTAGTGTTTTTAATATAATTACATAATATATTATATATTAAGTATTATTTTTAACATAACTACTAAATAAATTCCATATCAAGTACTGTTTTTTAAAAAGGGTATTTTCCAAATTATTATTACTTCTAAATTATAACAAAAACCTCTTTACTGTTATGAAAACTACTTTAGCCATTAATGCAAAACACATAAAAAAATGAACATTACATAAATTATTGAACATTTATACAATATGTAGGACTTTTCATTATTATTTATACAATACAACATTTATTTAAAAAAATTACTATTATTTTTGAAACAATAAACACATAACAAAAAAACAATGACACCGCGCGTTGGACGGCCCAGTGACTGTGCGCGACGGCGCGCGTGGGCCGGCCCATTGAGTGTGCGCGCGGTGCGGGGGCAGGGTCGGCGGGGATGACGACTAAAGTTTAGTCCCACCTCGCCCGCCGAACGACGCCGCGACCGACTTATATACCAACCTCCCACCACCGTTTCGAACTCCTCTCATTCCCGCCCCGTCCCGCCACTGCCCCGTCGGCCTGTGCTGCAGGCCGTAGCTGGGCCGAAAGGCCGGACCTTTCGCCACCCAGCTTGATCGGGCCGGACCGATTAAGCGCAGTTGCGGCATGCAAGCACAGGTGGGCTTTTTTTTGCATCACAATTTTATTGCCTTCTATGAGTCACGGCGCGGAGGGAGGTGGAAGGGGCGCTTTTTTAGTCCCACCTCGCGTGCCGAGGGACGCCACGACCGGCTTATATACCCGCGTTCGTGCACATTGCTATATGCGACAGTTAGTAATAATTTGGTTTGACTTTGCACTGCTAGCGGCGGCATTGCCGCACTGCCCGGTCAGTATAAGCTCATTACACTGTCCGGGCAGTGCGGTCGTGTACTGTTAGCAGTGTAAACTCAAATCATATCATTACTATCTGTCTTATTTTTTATTATTTGCCACACTTTGCAAATTTCATGAGTAGTATCTACAATATTTTTTTGACATCCTTCAAATGAACCCAAATTACATTAGTAATATCTACCACCATATGTATAATGTCAATACAAAATAAATTCTGTATTAAGTACTCTTTGTAATATAATTACTTAATAAATTCTGTATTAAGTAGTGTTTTTAATTCTATGTGAAGTACTGTTTTTTATTAACGGTCGTTTTCAAATTATTAGTTATAGCAATAAACTTATTAATTTATTTTCGACATCTTTGAATTTGAGGTCATTCCGAATATGTCAGGGTGACCATACCAACTCACTTGCAAAATTTCAGGTCATTCCGAATATGTCGAAAAATTGACCTCCTCCGGAGACCGTTCGGGCAGGACTGAAGGACCCGTCCGCAAGGAGTTTTTTTCGACATCCTTGAAATGAACTCAAATTTTTTTATAGTGTTCCTCCATCATCACTAGGATGCATGCCAAGTTTTGTATCTTTTTATCGCTTTATGAATTTTCTATAATTTTTTCTGTGAAAACAGCACATAGCACACCCCGGACGTGACACAACATGTTTTTGGTGTTCAAATACGTTCAATTCTTGGATTGAATGTCAGGGTGACCATACAAACTCACTTGCAAAAGTTGAGGTCATTCCGAATATGTCGAAAAATTGACCTCCTTCTCCGGAGACCGTTCGGGCAGGACTGAAGGACCCGTCCGAAAGGAGTTTTTTTTCGACATCCATGAGATGAACTCAAATTTTTTCCGTAGTGTTCCACCATCATCACTAGGATGCATGCCAAGTTTTGTGGCTTTTTTTTAATTTAGGAATTTTCTATAATTTTTCGGTGAAAACACCACATACCACACCCCCGGACGTGACGCAACATGTTTTTGATGTCAAAATACGTTCAATTCTTGTATTGACTGTGGGGTGGGCATACCAACTGACTTGCAAAAATTGAGGTCATTCTGAATATGTCGACAAATTGGCCTCCTTCTCCGGAGACCGTTCGGCCAGGACCGAAGGCCCCGCACGAAAGGAGTTTTTTTCCGACAGCCTTGAAATGTACCCACATTTTTTATAGTGTTCCACCATCATCATTAGGATGCATGAAAAGTTTTCTGGATTTTTTATCGCTTTAAGATTTTTTCATAATTTTTTCATGAAAACACCACATACCACACCCCGGACATGACGTAATATGTTTTTGGTGTGCATGCATGACAAGTTCTCCGGAGACCGTTCGGGTATGAGGGAAGGCCCCATGCATGCATTTTGCGACTGATTTTTCTACAATTTCTGTGTCGATTATCGTCTCGTAACGTTGAAATGTATCTTTCCGTTTATTTTTTGAAGTTGCACGACTAATATCAAATTAAACATACGGATTTTTTCAGATAAGCGATTCCGAGTTCATTCATAATTCAAAATATTTTACATAACCGTAAACATAACCGAGCACTGCTCTTACATAACTTAGACCGAAATTTAAATAAAAACCCTAACACTAAACTACTCGTCGTCGCTAGCGCCAGTGAGGTCGACGACCGGGGCCATACCGCCGGCCTCTCCTTCGCCGCCATCGTCGCCATCGTCGTTGTCGTCGTCGTCGCTGAAATCCCACCAGTTGTCTCATGCGCCTGCTGCTCCTGCACCGCCGCTATGGCCGCCAGCCGCTCTCGTTCCTCACGAGTGGCCGCCGCCGCCTCCTCCTCTGCCGACCGGGCCAGCACCGCAAGTAGCCCCGGCGTGTCGTCGGGGTCTCCGTCTTGCGCGAGGGCGGCCTGCGCCGGCGGGATCTCTACCAGCGCAGGGGTAGGGGGCGCCTGCTGTGCCGGGGCAGTGGGGGCGGCTGGAGGTGGGCCGTGGCTGCGGCGACCATGGGAAGTGCCGTCCTCGCCGGTAATTGTTGGGTTTCATAGTAATTTCAAAAAATTTCCTACGCACACGCAAGATCATGTGATGCATAGCAACGAGAGGGGAGAGTGTTGTCTACGTACCCAACGCAGATCGACTGCGGAAGCGCTGACACAACGTAGAGGAAGTAGTCGTACGTCTTCACGATCCAACCGATCAAGCACCGAAACTACGGCACCTCCGAGTTCGAGCACACGTTTAGCTCGATGACGATCCCCGGACTCCGATCCAGCAAAGTGTCGGGGAAGAATTCCGTCAGCACGACGGCGTGGTGACGATCTTGATGCACTACAGCAGCAGGGCTTCGCCTAAACTCCGCTACAGTATTGTTGAGGAATATGGTGGCAGGGGGCACCGCACACGGCTAAGGAATAGATCACGTGGATCAACTTGTGTGTTTCTGGGGTGCCTCTGCCTCAGTATATAAAGGAGCCAAGGGGGAGGGGGCCGCCAGCCAGGAGGAGGGCGCAGGAGGAGTCCTACTCCTACCGGGAGTAGGACTCCCCCCCCCCAATCCTAGTTGGACTAGGATTCCCTGAGGGGGAAAGAGGGAGAGGGGGGCCGGCCACCTCTCCTAGTGCTAATAGGACTAGGGGAAGGGGGGAGGCGCGCGGCCACCTTGGGCTGCCCCTTTCTCCTTTCCACTAAAGCCCATTAAGGCCCATATGGCTCCCGGGGGGTTCCGGTAACCTCCCGGTACTCCGGTAAAATCCCGATTTCACCCGGAACACTTCCGATGTCCAAATATAGGCTTCCAATATATCAATCTTTATGTCTTGACCATTTCGAGACTCCTCGTCATGTCCGTGATCACATCCGGAACTCCGAACAACCTTCGGTACATCAAAATGCATAAACTCATAATATAACTGTCATCGTAACCTTAAGCGTGCGGACCCTACGGGTTCGAGAACAATGTAGACATGGCCGAGACACGTCTCCGGTCAATAACCAATAGCGGGACCTGGATGCCCATATTGGCTCCTACATATTCTACGAAGATATTTATCGGTCAGACCGCATAACAACATACGTTGTTCCCTTTGTCATCGGTATGTTACTTGCCCGAGATTCGATCGTCGGTATTCCAATACCTAGTTCAATCTCGTTTCCGGCAAGTCTCTTTACTCGTTCTGTAATACATCATCCCGCAACTAACTCATTTAGCTGCAATGCTTGCAAGGCTTAAGTGATGTGCATTACCGAGAGGGCCCAGAGATACCTCTCCGACAATCGGAGTGACAAATCCTAATCTCGAAATACGCCAACCCAACATGTACCTTTGGAGACACCTGTAGTACTCCTTTATAATCACCCAGTTACGTTGTGACGTTTGGTAGTACCCAAAGTGTTCCTCCGGCAAACGGGAGTTGCATAATCTCATAGTCATAGGAACATGTATAAGTCATGAAGAAAGCAATAGCAACATACTAAACGATCGGGTGCTAAGCTAATGGAATGGGTCATGTCAATCAGATCATTCAACTAATGATGTGACCTCGTTAATCAAATAACAACTCATTGTTCATGGTTAGGAAACATAACCATCTTTGATTAACGAGCTAGTCAAGTAGAGGCATACTAGTGACACTTTGTTTGTCTATGTATTCACACATGTATTATGTTTCCGGTTAATACAATTCTAGCATGAATAATAAACATTTATCATGATTATAAGGAAATAAATAATAACTTTATTATTGCCTCTAGGGCATATTTCCTTCAGTAATGTCCCCGACGGTGCGGCTGGCCGCCGCGTCCCTGAACGTGTCGAGGACGATGTCGAAGTTCTTCCCGCGCCAGACCTGCGTCGGGCCCTCCGGTTGTACCGGCCACCAGGGAACGCGCGGAGCTGCTCCCTTGTCGGCGCCGGTCCCATGGTTGGGATGCCGTCCGCCCCGATCCGCCATGGCCTCGGCAACTTGGCTGCCGGCGGCACCATCAGGCCGTACCGGGCCAGATCCTCTGTGTCGCCGAGGGTCAGGCTCAGCGGCCAGACGCCGCTCGGCCACGCGCCCTCGTTGGAGTCGCTGGAAGACATTGCCGGCGAGGAGGGGGAGATGGGTGGGCGAGGAGAGGAAGAGAGATGGGCGGGGCGAGGGAGATGGCACGGCGTGGTGAGGGGCTGGCGCGGCCTTTTATAGACGACGGGGAAGGGGGGTGGGCCGGCGAGCCATCGGTGGCGCGCACCCCGAGGGAGAGGCGGGCGGCTGGCGGCACGGGCGGTGGCGTGTGAAAGCGAGGCAGCGGCGGCGTGTGAAGGCGCGTTGCGGCATCCGTGGCGTCTGGGCGCGGCAGCGGTGGCGTGGGAAGGCGCGAGGACGGCAGGCGCGGCAGGCGATGTGTCGGTGGCGTGTGAAGGCGGGCGGGCGATCGCCGCAGCGGCGGCAGCCGACCGGTCGCGTCAACTACCGGCCCGAGGCGGAAGGCTGGCGGCAGGCGCCCAGTCGCCGCACGCGCGGCAGTGGAGGGCGCGGACTACGAGGGTAGCAGGCGGGCGGCAGAAGATCAGCAGCGAGCAGTCGGCGCCTGCATGCACGCCGCCATTACTGCAAAGCAGTTAATTGCACGGCGATACGGCCGTCCGCGCCACATCCACACGTACACCCCACCGGTCAACGCCGACTTTTTTTAATAAAACACGCCCTGCATCTGACATACTGGGCCCGTGGATGCTAACTGCTCGGCTCGGCTCGCGTGCTCACGGCTGCCAAGCGGCTCGGCTCGTCCTGCAGCCGCGTACACACAGGTGCGCGGAGTATCGGCGTGGACGCGCGGGGGGTAATTTTAAATAAGACGATCGTGCCCCTGGCAGCGAAGGTGTATGGGAGAATCTCAGCCCTTGATGTGTTTAAGGGGGTGTACCGAAGCAAAAGTGGGTTTAGGATGGACAGGTAAACAGAGTAGTACTACTCGATCGAGCAAGCTCCAAAACCGATGGACCGCATGCGGCCATGCATGCACATTTGGGACTGTTTGGTTTGAGATTAAGTTTGTCTAAAGTTGCCAACCTAAGATTAGTAAGGTTTGATCAACTTGTGTGGATGTTTGGTTCAAGACACACCTTAGGCAAGCCATACTAGGGTCTCACATCACATACACTTACAAAATGTGGCAACATTTACTTAGGTTTGCCAACTTGTGGCTTTTATTTTGAAGAACTAACCTTAGACAAATGTGGCAACATTATATGGCAAAGTGTGGCATGGTTAGGCCTAGAACCAAACAGCCCTGAAAAGTCACGGTGCTACGGTGCTAAACTAGTGTAAAATGAAAAAAAAATTAGAAACTATTAGCAGGTTCTTTACTGTTGGTATTTAATGTAGATATAAATAATCTGTTGGTATTTCACCATGAATTTGTATGTGTGTAATTACTAATAATGTACACATAGATCAGTAATTTGCAAATTATTTAAGCCATTTTAGTCTTAATTATATGAATTGAAAGAAAAAAAGTTAGGATACTGTACCTTATCTAACTTTACTTCTCTAATGTTAATGTTAGAGGAGCCAGTTCCCTTGGGCCATCGCATTCATGGCTCTCCAGCCCCACACATGTCAAGCATTTAGAGCTAGGATGGTTTACTGTCGGATGAGCACCAGTGCTGTGCTGGTAGAAACAGTGACAGAGGTGAGGGTCAGGGGAGCAAATGCATCAAATGCGGCTCACCTAACTAAATTCTGGCGAGGTACAGCCAGAGTGAGTGAAACATGTATCCATGGACAGCCAGGCATGGGAAGTGACATATCTCCGGGCCAATTATCATTTTTTTAGGCAATCCAGGCAATCATCTTTTTTTTTGTGAGGTAATCCGGGCCAATCATCTGTCACGGGTGGACTGGGACTGGGATTCTCAAGTGGGCGCGACAGCAACTAGGCCCACATGTCGGCCATACAGTACTAGTACGACTTAGGATCTGCGTCCATCACGGGTCCATGCCCTTCCAAAATTTGTCTGGCAATGCTCGCCTTTAGTTCACACTCCACGCGGCGACTTCACTGCAATCCAGTCGACCAGTCACCAATTATTTTGCGGTACTAGTAGTAGCAGTAGAAATGCTGCGGGTGCCTCGAGCGCAGCGTTTCGATGCCCCGGCTGATCCGTACCGGTCACAAAAAGTCATTAAAAATTTAAAAATATCTTTTTCATGGTAGAAACTTTATTGCGTGAGGTCTACTTTAATTTTTATACCATTTAAACATCTGCGTAGCTCTTAGCAAAAAAAGACAAACGAGTCAAAATAGTGGATGAAAAATAAACTTTTTTACAGACCTCGAATTTGCTTTTTTTGCCGAGAGTTGCTCCGATGTCCAAATAATTTAAAAAATGGAGCGGACCTCATGCATTAAAATTATCTACCGTGCAAAAAAAGGATTTTTTATATTTTTTTTAGTATTTGCTTTGATTTTTTGCTTCAGCGCAGGGTGAAGATGAGCCTAGGCTCAAAAGTGGATTGTCGCGGTGCCTATCAGTTTTGATGTGATTACTCGTGTTCTCTTCCTCTTCCTTGTTCTTGCTGAAAATTTTGAAAACCCGATGCAGAACTCTCCTTCCCAAAGCAAATTACATGGACTTCACTACAAATCAGATGTCATAGCTTTTAGCATGTGAAATCAAATGTTTTATGACAATTTACGTTGTCATGAGGATGACAGTATGTAACACTATGCTTCCTAATTTAATAGAGTCCATATTCAATTGAGGTCTTCAATTGGAATTGGGCACCTGATTTTAACTAGGTCGATAATTTCTCAAAACTCTCTCATTCAATTCTTTTGTACTAGACACTATGCTTCTTAATTTTTAAAGCCTCGTAATTAATTAAGGTCTTGAATTTAAAATTGGGTCACCCGATTTTGACCGGATCAACAATTTTTCAAGGAGCTCCCCCCTTCAATTCTTGCAGTTCATTAGGTTTCCTAATTTTGAAGTTTTTTCATTCAATTGAGATATTCAATTTTGGATATGGTTTAAGATTTTGATCGGGTCAACAGTTTTTCAAATCAATTAACAGCAACAGGCCTGTAAAAACAGATCAATCTCACGCACCCTTCCATCACCTAGAAAAAAAAGCACCATCATGTCATATTATAACACCAATATAGTACATGCGGCCACCTACGTAGAAATTTTTACACATAAATATACTTTGGTTAGCGGATAACACAGAACCACACCATGAAAAGCCAATCCAAACATTGGATTATCGTGGTGCCTATCAGTTTTGATGTGATTACTCGTGTTCTTTTCCTCTTCGTTGTTCTTGCTCGAAATTTTGAAAACCTGACGCAGAACTCTCACTCCCAAAGCAAATTACATGGACTTCACTACAAATCAAACGTCATAGTTTTTAGCATGTGAAATCAAATGTTTTATGAAAAATTACGTTGTCAAGAGGAGGGCAGTCCTCTGTAACACTGTTCTTCCTAATTTTAAAGAGTCCACATTCAATTGAGGTCTTCAATTGAAATTGGGCACTTGATTTTAACTGGGTCAATAATTTCTCAAAACTCTCTCATTCAATTCTTTTGTACTATACACTATGCTTCTTAATTTTGAAGGCCTCATAATTAATTAAGGTCTTTAATTTAAAATTGGGTCACCTGATTTTTATCGGATCAATAATTTCTCAACGAGCTCTCCCGTTCAATTCTTGTAATTCATTAGGTTTCCTAATTTTGAAGCTTTTTTATTCAATTGAGATATTCAATTTTGGATTTGGTTTAAGATTTTTGATCGGGTCAACGGTTTTTCAAATGAATTAGCAGCAACCGGCCTATAAAAGCACATCAATCCCGCGCACCCTTCCACCACCGAGAAAAAGGGAAGCGCCATCATGTCATATTATAACACCAATATATTACATGCGGCCATCGAATGCGGCCATCGACGCAGAAATTTTTCCCACATAAATATACTTTGGTTAGTGGATAACACAGAACCACACCATGAAAAGCCAATCAAATCACCACGTTTTATAAATAAAAAACACACTCCATCTCTCCCCCACCCATCAAACTAAATATTCCATCAGTTTCAAAAATATAAGGCTACTAGTTTTTTGGAAACTCAATTTTTTTTAACTTTGACCAAGCTCAGAGCAAAAAATATCGACATCCACAGTATTAAACAAAAAATGTAAAAAAAATTGATGACGAATCTAATCACATTGATTTGATATTATGCATTTTCATATTTTTTTATCAATTTGATCAAACTTAAAAGGTTTGACCTTTCAAAAAAGTAATACACCTTATATTTGAAACAGAGTGAGTAAATTTTTTTAAGGAACCAAACAACATCAGTGGTACAGCAAAGCACCCCCCCCCCTCCCCAAACATTTTCTAGTTTTTTAACATTGCCGAATTACTTTGACCTCCGTGCTCCATATTTTTTGTAAATTCCGGAATTGCTTCAAGCTCCCAGGTCTATGGAATTTGAATTTCAGAAATTAGACTTTGAAGTTTAGAAAAACTAAAAGAAAAGAACATCTAAATATGGATTTATATTAGTCGCAAAAAAGGATGTATATTGGGACATGAAATTTATGCTCACAAGCTCAAATGCACTTTCATGAGTAGTAAAACCATCAAAATAGTAAATAAATTTAAAAAATAGCAATAAACATTGTTAAGTGTTCTACAATACATACTTGCAAATTCCCATAAAGAAAGAACATGCCTAATGCTCTTGGGCAAAACGATGCTCCAAAATGACAATTTTTTAAAGCATTTTAGATACTTGATTTTGTTATTTTTGTCTAGACCTACACGGATGTGATTTCATCATAAAAATTTGCGCAAGCAGAAAACTGGCCATTGTTTGTTATAAAAAGAATCACATTTTTTTAATTTGCGTACTTATTTTTCTTTTAATGTTCATAAGGGTGCATTTGAGTTAGGGATTAGAAGGGAGAAAATTCCTTAAATGACACTGTTTTAAATGTTGTTTCCCTATTTGACACCGAAAAACTTTTTCTTCCCTATCCGACACTATGTCTAAAATTTATGCCTTTTACAACACTATTATCCATTTGGAGCCTTAACGATGTTAAATGACACATGAAAAGACCTATTTACCCCTTATGTGATATGTGATTAAAATTGTTATGTGGTAGTTTAGCTTCATTATACGACTCTGTCTGGATATAGTTTAGCTTCAGTACTTCCATATAAAGACGTCGACGCAGCATAATAAATTGCACGCGAGGACATGATGCGGACATGTTAGAGGGCACAGATCTCATGCAGCTCGCGGCGTGGCGCGCAGCGAGCGGCATGGGGCCAGCAAATTTGTAGCAGGCAAGGTGCGTGGTTCAGCTGTGCGGAGGCATACGGCGGCTGAGGGCAGCGCGTTTGGCAACGGCAGGGCGCACGGGTTAACAGGGTGGCCGGTGTACATCAATACTAGTACATGGCACAGTACATACTCGATCGATAGTATACACAAGTCAGTACGATTAATATTGTAGTCAGTGCTTGTACTTTTTTGTGTGAAAAAACCAGTTCCTGTACACGATCGATAGTAGTATACAACAAGTCAGTAAGTTAATAGAGTTGAGATTGAACGAAAGAAAATAAACAGGACCGACAAGATCATGTGCCCATCACCCGCCTCGTATGTTTGTGTTGTGGCCATCAGCCAGCCAGCGGGAGATCGGCTGCTTAGCTAGCTTCGTCTAGTACGTATAGCTTGGAAAATACTCTGAGCTAGCCTCGTACGTGTGTACGCCGGAAACCACTTGGCTACAACGCCATCAAGGTTGGGACCAAGGCTCAAAACGAGTCAGACGGATACACACATACACGTAAAATTTTGATCACAAATCACACGAAGGGTAAATAAGTCTTTTCATGTGTCTTTTAACACTATTAAGGCTTAAAATGGATGATAGTGTCATAAAGAGCATAAAATTTAAACTCCTTATTAAATAAGAAAGACATTTTTTCTCAATGTCAAATAAGGCAACAAATTTTAAGACGATGTTAAATAAGGAATTCTCTCATTAGAAGGACACTTTTACGTATAATGCATATTTGTAAAGTTTCCAGTGAAATATGTTCCATGTGAGTTGTACATGATTTTGTTTTTTATGTAGATTACACCAAAATGTATTTCATCATGAAATTTGACGAATATGTATCAATACTTACATATATGTGTGCATTTTTTTAGATTTTTCTCAAACTTGTAAAGTTAGTTTTTTCAAAAAATTGGTTTCCTGGAGCCAAGTGTCAAAAATCATTACTCTAAATAGTTTGACTAATTTAGTGCTTATTTTGCACCATAGTGATATTACACCCACTCTGTACTCAAACCAATTCAAAATGAGAAAGGGAAAAATAGAAAAAGAATAGTTTTTCTTTCTCCTCTTGTTCTCGTTGATCTTCCAATTTCCCCCCTCCTCCCATCTTATACCCAAGCCCTTTGGCTTTCACTATATTTGAATGTTTGCACATAAGCCCCTAAAAAAGCTTCTATCCTCAGCTCTTCTTCCACTCCTCGGCGCCGGCGAGGTAGGCCTTCTTCCTCTTCTCCGCTCGCGCGCACGCGCAGATGATGACGAAGCAGGCGGCGTAGACGGCGTACACGCGCCAGTTCGCGCGCGGGGCCTCGCCGGCGGCCGCGCGGTGGAACACCGCGGCGTAGTAGTGGAGGCCGACGGCGAGCCCCACCACCATCTGCGCCAGGCCGAGCGCCTTGGTGGCGTCCGCGCCGCCCTCCTCCTCCTCCGGCGAGGCGGCCCCGGAGAAGACGGCGACGAGGTCCACCATCTGGAGCACGAGGTAGCCCATGAAGCCGAGCGACTGCGCGGCCTGCGTCCAGGCGTAGGCCGCGGGCGAGGCGGCGTGGAAGAAGCGGAGCGGCTCCAGCCCCGTGGCGGCGGCGGCGAGCGCGAGCGTGCCGAAGTAGATGGCGAGGTAGGCCTGCGAGAGCAGCAGCGCGCGGTGGAGGAGCGGCAGGTACGGGCCCATGCGCCGCACCAGCGCGGTGAGCATGCAGAGGGGCAGCAGCAGCAGGGCCACCGACGCCGCGGAGGCCGCCGCCACCCCCCACCGCCCCCCCAGGACCGGCCGCACGCCGCCGGCGATCCCCGCATTGGCGGCCGACAGGTACGCCTTGGACGTGTACGACAGCCGCGCCAGGTCCGGCATGAGCGTCTGATGCAGCCGCGCCGGGAGGCCCCGGAACTCGGACATGAGGTCCTCCGTCCCCTCCGCCTCCTCCGCGAAGACCACGTCCTCCTCCACCCCCGCCGCCTCCTCGCTGCTCACGGTCGAATTCGCCTTCACCTTCCCGTCGGCGACGACGGCCTTCGCTTTCTTGCTCGACTTGGCCGAATCCGCCGTCGAATTGGACGGCTTCTTGGCCTTGGGAGCGCCCCCCTCAGATTTCACCGGCTTGGCAGCGCCCGCCTTGGAGGACTTGGCGGAATCGGCGCTCTTGGGCTTGGCGGTGGCCGCCGCCTTGTCCAGCTTCGGGACCTTGGGCTTGGCCGCATCGCCGGCCGCTTTAGTGGCCGGCTTCTTGGTCGTGGCCGCATCGCCGCCCGCTTTAGCGGTCGGCTTCTTGGTCGTGGTCGACTCCGCTTTAGCGGTCGCCTTCTTGGTGGTGACCTTGGTCGTCGTCGAGGTGGACTCCTCCGGTTTCTTGCCTTTCAGAACCTTGGTCTGATTCTTGGCGCCAGAGGAGACCTTCTTCTTGACGCCGGCAGCAGCGGTGGTCTTGGGCGGCTTGACCGGCTCGTCGTCATCGGTGGAGACGAGCTCCTTGCGGCCGCCGGAGAGCTTGGGCTTGGGCTTGGCGGCCGGCGGAGCGGAGGAGCAGAGCGCAATGTGGCAGCAGAGGAGGGCGAGGAGCAGGAGCAGCAGCACCGGCCTCGGCGGCGACCGAGCTGCCATCTCTGGCGGATCTGGCCGGGGCTTTTGCGGAGCGAGATACGGCAGATCCGGGAAGAGTGAGGGAGGGTGAAGGTATTTTTGGCTCGATTTATACGTGGGGAAATTGGAGGCGAAAAGGGACGAAGAGAGGAGGAAGCTGTGAGTGTGAGCCGTGGTGAAGAGTGTGAGTGAGTGGGGAGCGAACCACACCACCACTGCTGGAGTGCTGGGTGTGTGAGTGGAGTGGGGAGTGAGCGAACTACGACGGCGTGTGGCACGGCCGGTACCGGGGCACACACACGAGACACGACCACGTCCACGTTGGTGCGGCTCCTCCGAACCGTCGGTGGACTTTCACCAGCTCGTTGCGCGCGAATGCCCGTCCCGGTCCAGACAGCACGACAAACCGACGAGCGGATGAGTTTGTTGTTAGGTCCCCGTCCTGGTCCATGCACACAAGAGGCATCTTCCTATTTCAAGAGCTGGTCTCTTCTCTTTGATCATCTAGACTGGCTCTTTATGGATTGGATGTCCATTCTCATCGTTTTGATCATACTCACCGTGTTGAAAGAGGATTTTCTGTCCACTATGTTTGCATTTCCATTTTTTCATGTAAACACCGACTAAAATGCAGTTCATGTCCGTGACTGCGACATGACTTGAACTTTGTTTGTTTGTTGTTTGCGACCGGTGGCAATCAATTCTTTTGATTCTCACCACCCCACGATCCCTCAGCTAGACCGTAGCAAAGAACAAATGTGCCTAACAAAACGAGAACGGTTGTTGACATAAGTCGGCGCCACATATTAGTTCACGCATCTCAAATTAAGATGTTGGGCGGTGGATCGTAAAATGTTAGGTGAATTGTGCCAAGAGAGCCTCTAGCAGAGACGCCATATCCACAATCGCTATATTGCATATGAAGCATGCTTTTGGAGGTTACATGCGAAGTGCAAATTCAAAGTCGTCGTTTTTGTTTTTGTTTTTGTTTTTGTTTCTTTTTCATTTGATCAAAGAAACGGATTGAGATCCACCGTCAAGTGATAACGGAACACAACATAAAAGTAAAGATTTGATTTTTAAGCGCAACCAACTCCAGTCGGCTGCCGCGTGCCCCGCTAGCAACCAAAGGATGAAAATAAACGCAGGTTTAGTTACATCCCAAACGGACGACAAATTGAGCTTATGGCTCACGTGTACAATGGCATCAAAACCCCAACTCCAACCATCCCAATGGTGCGAGATGAATGAGGTTGCCTCAAGGAATGCAAAAGGTATCGAGTCCATGAACCAATGGTATTGATATGAAGGGAATTTTTAGTGTATTGAGTGGGAGAGAGCCATGGGAGGAGGCTGGTCTCAGATGGAATGAGGAGGAAGAGAGGTGGGGGTAATTGGTTCGGGAGAGCCCCAATAACGACATTTGGAGGGGCCCAACTCACTTACATGTTCAGTGTGCAACGTACGGTTATCCAGCTAGACGATCACTTTTTTTTAAAAAATGTCTTCAACCTCCTTCTTCCATAGCATCATCATCATCATCATCGTCGTCGTCATTTCCTTCATCTTTGTTCTCCCCGTCCTTTCTAGCTTCTTGCATACACACATCCATCATGCCTTTAGCATTGCCTTCATCATGCAGATTTAGGGTTGCGGCTCCATGCTCCAGACCAGATCGCTCCTCTTCATTCTATAAACCTGCCCAGTACTGCATAAAAGAGCATGCATATCATATAAACTCAATAGGAGATCAACTCAATTTTTTCTTGAAACAAGCACAATTTCTTAATTTCCAGATTACCCAGCATACGACGACAAGATCCACAATTTGCAAGTTTCTACTACTGGGTATACTGCTGGGGAACACAGTAATTTCAAAATATTTCCTACGCACACGCAAAATCTATCATGGTGATGCATAGCTACGAGAGGGAAGAGTGTTGTCCACGTACCCACGTAGACCGTAAGTGGAAGTGTTATGACAATGCGGTTAATGTAGTCGTACGTCTTCACGATCCAACCGATCCTAGTACCGAAAGTACGGCATCTCCGCGATCTGCACACGTTCAGCTCGGTGACGTCCCACGAACTCTTGATCCAGCTGAGTGTCGGGGGAGCTTCGTCAGCACAACGGCGTGATGACGGTGATGATGAAGCTACCGGCGCACGGCTTCACCTAAGACTACGACGATATGACCGAGATGGATTATGGTGGAGGGGGGCACCGCACACGGCTAAGGGGTAAATGATCAACTTGTGTGTCTATGGGGTGGCCCCCTGCCCCCGTATATAAAGGAGCAAGGGGGGAGGCCGGCCGGCCCTTGGGGCACGCCAGGAGAGGAGGAGTCCTCCTCCTAGTAGGAGTAGGACTCCCCTTTTCCTAGTCCTACTAGGAGGGGGAAAGGGAGGAGGAGTGGGAGAAGGAAAGGGGGGCGCCCCCCCCTTCCCTAGTCCAATTCGGACCAGAGGGGGAGGGGGCACGCGGCCTGCCCTGGCTGGCCCTCTCTCTCCACTAAGGCCCATGTGGTCCATTAGTTCCCCGCGGGGGGGGGGGGGGGGGTCGGGTAACCCTCCGGCACTCCGGTTTTCTTCGAAATCAACCGGAACACTTCCGGTGTTCAAATATAGCCGTCCAATATATCATCCTTTATGTCTCGACTAGTTCGAGACTCCTCCTTATGTCCGTGATCATATCCGGGACTCCGAACTACCTTTGGTACATCAAAACACATAAACTCATAATACCGACTGAGGGAGTCCTGGATTAGGGGGTGTCCAGATGGCCGGACTATACCTTCAGCCGGACTCCTGGACTATGAAGATACAAGATTGAAGACTTTGTCCCGTGTCCGGGAGGGACTTTCCTTGGCGTGGAAGGCAAGCTTGGCGATATGGATATGTGGATCTCCTACCATTGTAACCGACTTTGTGTAACCCTACCCCTCTCCGATGTCTATATAAACCGGAGGGTTTTAGTCCGTAGGACAACATACAGAACAACAATCATACCATAGGCTAGCTTCTAGGGTTTAGCCTCTCCGATCTCGTGGTAGATCTACTCTTGTACTACCCATATCATCAATATTAATCAAGCAGGACGTAGGGTTTTACCTCTATCAAGAGGGCCCGAACCTGGGTAAAACTTCGTGTCCCTTGCCTCCTGTTACCATCCGGCCTAGACGCACAGTTCGGGACCCCCTACCCGAGATCCACCGGTTTTGACACCGACATTGGTGCTTTCATTGAGAGTTCCTCTGTGTCGTCGCCGTTAGGCTTGATGGCTCCTACGATCATCAATAGCGATGCAGTCCAGGGTGAGACCTTCCTCCCCGGACAGATCTTCGTCTCCGGCGGCTTCGCACTGCGGGCCAATTCACTTGGCCATCTGGAGCAGATCGAAAGCTATGCCCCTAGCCATCAGGTCAGATTTGGAAGTTTAAACTACACGACTGACATCCGCGGGGACTTGATCTTCGACGGATTCGAGCCACTGCCGAGCGCGCCGCACTGTTGCGACGAGCATGATCTAGCTCTGCCGCCGAACAGTGCCCTGGAGGCCGCGCCCGCATTGGCTTCGACCCTTAATTCGGAGCCAACTGCGCCGATCGAGGATGGGTGGTTGGACGCCGCACTCCGCGAGACTCGTGACTCCAAGGAGCCGGACTCCTCTCCGGACTCCAACCCCTCCGCGCCCCTACCGATCGAATCCGATTGGGAGCCGATCATGGAGTTTACTGCCGCGGACATCTTTCAGCACTCGCCTTTCGGCGATATTCTGAAGACACTAAAGTCTCTCTCTTTATCAGGAGAGCCCTGGCCGGACTACGGTCAGCAAGGTTGGGATACGGACGATGAAGAAATTCAAAGCCCACCCACCACCCACTTTGTAGCTACTGTCGACGATTTAACCGACATGCTCGACTTCGACTCCGAAGACATCGACGGTATGGACGCCGATGCAGGAGACGATGAAGAACCAGCGCCTATTGGGCCCTGGAAAGCCACCTCGTCATATGACATATACATGGTGGACACTCCAAAAGAAGGAGATGGCGATGGAACAGCGGAGGATGACCCCTCCAAGAAACAGCCTAAGCGTCGGCGTCAGCAGCGCCGCTCAAAATCCCGCCAAAGCAAATACGGTGATTCCAGCACGGGAGATAATAATACTCCGGAGAGTGCCGAAGAAAACCCCCTCCAGCAAGATCCAGCACAGGAGGATGGAGAAGCCAGCCCTCATGAGAGAGCGGCAGACAGAGAGGTCGAGGACGATAATTATATGCCTCCCTCCGAAGACGAGGCAAGCCTCGACGATGACAAATTCGTCGTGCCAGAGGATCCCGTCGAGCAAGAGCGTTTTCAACGCAGGCTTATGGCCACGGCAAGAAGCCTCAAGAAAAAACAGCAACATCTTAGAGCTGATCAAGATTTGCTAGTCAACAGATGGACTGAAGTCCTTGCGGCCGAAGAGCATAAACTCGAACGCCCCTCCAAGAGCTACCCAAAGCACAGGTTGCTACCCCGATTAGAGGAGGAAGCACTTAAACCTACATCACCAGCACTTGATACGGCCGACTGGCCACCTCGTGGCCGCGACAGAGAGGCCTCTCGGCCCTCCACTCAAGCCGCATCCCGTACAAAGGCACGGGAAAATGCGCCAGACCTGCGAGATATGTTGGAGGACAAGGCAAGGCAAACAAGATCGATCTACGGATCGCGTGGGCGCCCCATGACTCGAGACGATAACCGTCACGCCGGACACAAATCCGGTAGGGCCGAACACAGTAGACAAATCTCATTGGAGCTACGTCGTGATGTAGCCCAGTACAGAGGCGCCGCACACCCACTATGCTTCACAGACGAAGTAATGGATCAACAAATCCCCGAGGGTTTCAAACCCATAAACATCGAATCATATGATGGCACAATAGATCCCGCGGTATGGATCGAGGATTATCTCCTTCATATCCACATGGACCGCGGCGATGATCTCCACGCCATCAAATACCTCCCACTCAAGCTTAAAGGACCAGCTCGGCATTGGCTTAACAGCTTGCCATCAGGATCAATCAGTTGTTGGGAGGACCTGGAAGCCGCATTCCTCGACAATTTCTAGGGCACTTATGTGCGACCACCAAACACCGATGACCTAAGCCACGTAATTCAGCAGCCAGAGGAATCGGCCAGGCAATTCTGGACACGGTTCCTAACAAAGAATAATCAAATAGTCGACTGTCCGGATGCAGAGGCCCTAGCAGCCTTCAAGCACAATATCCGTGACGAGTGACTTGCCCGGCACCTTGGACAGGAAAAGCCGAAATCTATGGCAGCACTCACGACACTCATGACCCGCTTTTGCGCGGGAGAACACAGCTGGCTTGCTCGTAGCAACAATATGACCAAGAACCCTGGTAATTCGGA
Organism: Triticum urartu; assembly: GCF_003073215.2. Lineage (NCBI taxonomy): Eukaryota > Viridiplantae > Streptophyta > Magnoliopsida > Poales > Poaceae > Triticum > Triticum urartu. The sequence continues at coordinate 553,906,449 of NC_053027.1, read as the reverse complement.
TACCAGGGACAGTAGTGGCAGGTCGCGTGGCAACAAGCAGAAGCGCCACATTAACGGCGACAATGCTGAGGATACGACAGTTAATGCCGGATTCAGAGGCTATAAATCTGGTCAGCGGAAAAAGGCATTCAAAAGAAATCCTAGGGGCCCGTCCAGGTTGGACCGAATACTCGACCGCTTGTGCCAGATACATGGCACCCCTGAAAATCCGGCCAATCACACCAACAGGGATTGTTGGGTGTTCAAGCAGGCAGGCAAGTTAAATGCCGAAAATAAAGACAAGGGGCTGCATAGCGATGACGACGAAGAGCCCCGGCCGTCGAACAACAGTGGACAGAAGGGTTTTCCCCACAAGTGCGGATGGTGAACATGATATACGCAACCCACATCCCCAAGAGGGAGCGGAAGCGCGCGTTAAGGGACGTATACGCGGTAGAGCCAGTCGCCCCAAAGTTCAACCCATGGTCCTCCTGCCCGATCACCTTTGATCGAAGGGACCATCCCACTAGCACCCGTCATGGTGGATTCGCCGCATTGGTTCTAGACCCAATTATTGATGGATTTCATCTCACTAGAGTCCTTATGGACGGCGGCAGCAGCCTGAACCTGCTTTACCAGGATACAGTGCGGAAAATGGGTATAGATCCCTCGAGGATTAAGCCCACCAAAATGACCTTTAAAGGCGTAATACCAGGTGTAGAGGCCAACTGTACAGGCTCAGTCACACTTGAAGTGGTCTTCGGATCTCCGGATAATTTCCGAAGCGAGGAGTTAATCTTCGACATAGTCCCATTCCGCAGTGGCTATCACGCACTGCTCGGGCGAACTGCATTCGCCAAGTTCAATGTGGTACCGCACTATGCATACCTTAAGCTCAAGATTCCAGGCCCTCGAGGAGTAATTACGGTCAATGGAAACACCGAACGCTCCCTCCAAACGGAGGAGCACACGGCGGCCCTTGCAGCGGAAGTACAAAGCAGCCTCTCCAGGCAGTTCTCCAGTCCGGCCATTAAACATCCGGACACCGTCAAGCGCGCCCGGAGTAACCTACAACAAGACCGCTTGGCATGTTCCGAGCAGGCGTAGCAATGCGGCCCCAACCCCAGCCCTCGCAAAAATGCGACACCAGTGCTTCACGTACATAACTACGCTCTAGAAATACCATGGGTACAGGGGGAGGGGCTGAAGGAAATATGCCCTAGAGGCAATAATAAAGTTATTATTTATTTCCTTATTTCATGATAAATGCTTATTATTCATGCTAGAATTGTATTAACCGGAAACATAATACATGTGTGAATACATAGACAAACAAAGTGTCACTAGTATGCCTCTACTTGACTAGCTCGTTAATCAAAGATGGTTATGTTTCCTAACCATAGACATGTGTTGTCATTTGATTAACGGGATCACATCATTAGGAGAATGATGTGATTGACATGACCCATTCCATTAGCTTAGCACCCGATCGTTTAGTATGTTGCTATTGCTTTCTTCATGACTTATACATGTTCCTATGACTATGAGATTATGCAACTCCCGTTTGCCGGAGGAACACTTTGTGTGCTACCAAACGTCACAACGTAACTGGGTGATTATAAAGGAGCTCTACAGGTGTCTCCGAAGGTACATGTTGGGTTGGCATATTTCGAGATTAGGATTTGTCACTCCGATTGTCGGAGAGGTATCTCTGGGCCCACTCGGTAATGCACATCACTATAAGCCTTGCAAGCATTTCAACTAATGAGTTAGTTGCGGGATGATGTATTACAAAATGAGTAAAGAGACTTTCCGGTAACGAGAGTGAACTAGGTATTGAGATACCGACGATCGAATCTCGGGCAAGTAACATACCGATGACAAAGGGAACAACGTATGTTGTTATGCGGTCTGACCGATAAAGATCTTTGTAGAATATGTAGGAGCCAATATGAGCATCCAGGTTCCGCTATCGGTTATTGACCGGAGACGTGTCTCGGTCATGTCTACATTGTTCTCAAACCCATAGGGTCCGCACGCTTAAGGTTTCGATGACAGTTATATTATGAGTTTATGAGTTTTGATGTACCGAAGTTGGTTCGGAGTCCCGGATATGATCGCGGACATAACGAGGAGTCTCGAAATGATCGAGACATAAAGATTGATATATTGGACTGCTATATTCGGACATGGGAAGTGTTCCGGGGAAGTTTCGGATAAAACCGGAGTACCGGGGGGTTACCGGAACCCCCCTGGGGGTTAATGGGCCTCATGGGCCTAAAGTGGAGAGGAGGAGGGGCTGCCAGGGCAGGCCGCGCGCCCCCTCTCCCCCTAGTCTAAATTGGACAAGGAGGGAGGGGCGGCGCCCCCCTTTCCTTCCTCTCCTCTCTCCCTTCCTTCCTCCTCTCCTACTTGGACAAGGAAAAGGAGGGGAGTCCTACTACCGGTAGGAGTAGGACTCCTCCTGCGCGCCTCCTACTAGGGCCGGCCGCACCCCCCCTTGGCTCCTTTATATACGGAGGCAGGGGCACCCCTAGACACACAAGTTGATCTTCGTGATCGTTCTCTTAGCCGTGTGCGGTGCCCCCCTCCACCATACTCCTCGATAATATTGTAGCGGTGCTTAGGCGAAGCCCTGCAACGGTAGAACATCAAGATCGTCACCACGCCGTCGTGCTGACGGAACTCTTCCCCGACACTTTGCTGGATCGGAGTCCGGGGATCGTCATCGAGCTGAACGTGTGCTAAAACTCGGAGGTGCCGCAGTTTCGGTGCTTGATCGGTCGGGCCGTGAAGACATACGACTACATCAACCGCGTTGTGCTAACGCTTCCGCTGTCGGTCTACAAGGGTACGTAGATCACACTCTTCCCTCTCGTTGCTATGCATCACCATGATCTTGCGTGTGCGTAGGAATTTTTTTGAAATTACTACGTTCCCCAACAGTGGCATCCGAGCCTAGGTTTTATGTGTTGATGTTATATGCACGAGTAGAACACAAGTGAGTTGTGGGCGATATAAGTCATACTGCTTACCAGCATGTCATACTTTGGTTCGGCGGTATTGTTGGACGAAGCGACCCGGACCGACATTACGCGTACGCTTACGCGAGACTGGTTCTCCCGACGTGCTTTGCACAAAGGTGGCTAGCGGGTGTCAGTTTCTCCAACTTTAGTTGAACCGAGTGTGGCTACGCCCGGTCCTTGCGAAGGTTAAAACAGCACCAACTTGACAAACTATCGTTGTGGTTTTGATGCGTAGGTAAGAACGGTTCTTGCTAAGCCCAGTAGCAGCCACGTAAAACTCGCAACAACAAAGTAGAGGACGTCTAACTTGTTTTTGCAGGGCATGTTGTGATGTGATATGGTCAATACGTGATGAGATATAAGTTTTTGTATGAGATGATCATGTTTTGTTGAAGTTATCGGCAACTGGCAAAATCCTTATGGTTGTCTCTCTATTGCATAAGATGCAAGTGCCCAATAATTGCTTTACTTTATCGCTATGCGATAGCAATAGTTGCAAGAGCAATTGTTGGCGAGACGACCATGTGACGACACATTGATATAGATCAAGATGATGGAGATCATGGTGTCATGCCGGTGACGATATAGATCATGACAGTACTTTGGAGATGGAGATCAAAGGCGCAAGATGATGATGGCCATATCATGTCACATATTTTGATTGCATATGATGTTTATCTTTTATACATCTTATTTTTGCTTAGTTTGACTGTAGCATTTTAAGATGATCTCTCACTAATTATCAAGAAGTGTTCTCCCTGAGTATGCACCGTTGCGAAAGTTCTTCGTGCTGAGACACCACGTGATGATCGGGTGTGATAGGCTCTACGTTCAAATACAACGGGTGCAAAACAGTTGCACACGCGGAATACTCAAGTTAAACTTGACGAGCCTAGCATATACAGATATGGCCTCGGAACACGGAGACCGAAAGGTCGAACGTGAATCATATAGTAGATATGATCAACATAGTGATGTTCACCATTGAAAACTACTCCATCTCACGTGATGATCGGACATGGTTTAGTTGATTTGGATCACGTGATCACTTAGATGACTAGAGAGATGTCTGTCTAAGTGGGAGTTCTTAAGTAATATGATTAACTGAACTTAAATTTATCATGAACTTAGTCCTGGTAGTATTTTGCAAATCATGTTGTAGATCAATCGCTCGCGTTGTTGCTTCCCTGTGTTTATTTTGATATGTTCCTAGAGAAAATTGTGTTGAAAGATGTTAGCAGCAATGATGCGGATTGGATCCGTGATCTGAGGTTTATCCTCATTGCTGCACAGAAGAATTATGTCCTTGATGCACCGCTAGGTGACAGACCTATTGCAGGAGCAGATGCAGACGTTATGAACGATTGGCTAGCTCAATATGATGACTACTTGATAGTTTAGTGCACCATGCTTAACAGCTTAGAATCGGGACTTCAAAGATGTTTTGAACGTCATGGACCATATGAGATGTTCCAGGAGTTGAAGTTAATATTTCAAGCAAATACCCGAGTTGAGAGATATGAAGTCTCCAAAAAGTTCTATAGCTAAAAGATGGAGGAGAATCGCTCAACTAGTGAGCATGTGCTCAGATTGTCTGGGTACTACAATCGCTTGAATCAAGTGGGAGTTAATCTTCCAGATAAAATAGTGATTGACAGAATTCTCTAGTCACCATCACCAAGTTAGTAGAACTTCGTGATGAACTATGATATGCAAGGGATAACGGAAACGATTCCCAAGCTCTTCGTAATGCTGAAATTGACGAAGGTAGAAATCAAGAAAAACATCAAGTGTTGATGGTTGACGAGACCACTATTTTCAAGAAAAGGGCAAAGGAAAAAGGGGGGACTTCAAGAAGAACAACAAGCAAGTTGTTGCTCAAGTGAAGAAGCCCAAGTCTGGTCCTAAGCCTAAGACTAAGTGCTGCTACTACAAAGGGACTGGTCACTGGAAGCGGAACTACCCAAGTATTTGGCGGATAAGAAAGGATGGCAAGGTAAACAAAGGTATATTTGATATACATGTTATTGATGTGTACTTTACTAGTGTTCATAGCAACCCCTCAGTATTTGGTACTAGTTCAGTTGCTAAGATTAGTAACTTGAATCGTGAGTTGCAGAATGAACAGAGACTAGTTAAGGGTGAAGTGACAATGTGTGTTGGAAGTGGTTCCAAGATTGATATGATCATCATCGCACACTCCCTATACTTTCGGGATCAGTGTTGAACCTAAATAAGTGTTATTTGGTGTTTGCATTGAGCATGAATATGATATGATCATGTTTTTTGCAATACAGTTATTCAGTTAAGTTGGAGAACAATTGTTGTTCTGTTTACATGAATAAAACCTTATATGGTTACACACCCAATGAAAATGGTTCATTGGATCTCGATCGTAGTGATACACATATTCATAATATTGAAGCCAAAAGATGCAAAGTTAATAATGATAGTGCAACTTATTTGTGGCACTGCCGTTTAGGTCATATTGGTGTAAAGCGCATGAAGAAACTCCATGCTGATCGACTTTTGGAATCACTTGATTATGAATCACTTGATACTTGCAAACCATGCCTCATGGGCAAGATGACTAAGACTCTGTTCTCCGGAACAATGGAGCGAGCAACTGACTTATTGGAAATAATACATACTGATGTATGCGATCCGATGAGTGTTGAAGCTCGCGGCGGGTATCGTTATTTTCTGACCTTCACATATGATTTAAGCATATATGGGTATATCTTCTTGGTGAAACATATGTCTGAAACATTTGAAAAGTTTAAAGAATTTCAGAGTAAAGTGGAAAATCATCGTAACAAGAAAATAAAGTTTCTACGATCTGATCGTGGAGAAGAGTATCTGAGTTACGAGTTTGGTCTTCAGTTAAAACAATGTGAAATAGTTCCACTACTCACGCCACCTGGAACACCACAACATAATGGTGTGTCCGAATGTCATAACCGTACTTTATTAGATATAGTGCAATCTATGATGTTTCTTACCGATTTACCACTAGCATTTTGGGGGTTATGCATTAAAGACAGCTGCATTCATGTTAAAAAGGGCATCATCTAAGTCCGTTGAGACGACACAATCTGAACTGTGGTTTGGCAAGAAACCAAAGTTGTCGTTTCTTAAAGTTTGGGGTTGTGATGCTTATATGAAAAAGTTTCATCCTAATAAGCTCAAACCCAAATCGGAGAAATATGTCTTCATAGGATACCCAAAGGAGACTGTTGGGTACACCTTCTATCACAAATCCGAAGGCAAGACTTTTGTTGCTAAATTAGGAGTTTTTTCTAGAGAAGGAGTTTCTCTCGAAAGAAGTGAGTGGGAGGAAAGTGGAACTTGATGAGATAATTGTACCTGCTCCCTTATTGGAAAGTAGTTCATCACAGAAACTGGTTCCTGTGACACCTACACCAATTAGTGAGGAAGATAATGATATTGATCATGAAACTTCAGATCAAGTTACTACTGAACCTCGTAGGTCAACCAGAGTAAGATCCGCACCAGTGTGGTATGGTAATCCTGTTCTGGAGATCATGTTACTTGACCATGACGAACCTACGAACTATGAGGAAGCGATGATGAGCCCAGATTCTGCAAAATGGCTTGAGGCCATGAAATCTGAGATGGGATCCATGTATGAGAACAAAGTATGGACTTTGGTTGACTTGCCCGATGATTGGCAAGCCATTGAGATTAAACGGATCTTCAAGAGGAAGACGAACGCTGATAGTAGTGTTACTATCTAAAAAGCTAGACTTGTCGAAAAAGGTTTTTGACAAAGTTCAAGGTGTTGACTACGATGAGATTTTCTCAATCGTATCGATGCTTAAAGTCTGTCCGAATCATGTTAGCAATTGCCGCATTTTATGAAATCTGGCAAATGGATAACAAAACTGCAATCCTTAATGGATTTCTTAAAGAAGAGTTGTATATGATGCAACCAGAAGGTTTTGTCAATCCTAAAGGTATTAACAAAATGTGCAAGCTCCAGCGATCCATCTATGGACTAGTACAAGCATCTCGGAGTTGGAATATATGCCTCGATGAGTTGATCAAAGTATATAGTTTTATACAGACTTGCAGTGAAGCCTGTATTTACAAGAAAATGAGTGGGAGCACTACAGCATTTCTGATAAGTATATGTGAGTGACATATTGTTGATCGAAAATAATGTAGAATTATTCTGTAAATCATAAACAAGTATTTGAAAGGAATTTTTTAAAGAAAGACCTCGGTGAAGCTGCTTACATATTGAGCATCAAGATCTATAGAGATAGATCAAGACGCTTGATAAGTTTTCAATGAGTACATACCTTGACAAGTTTTTGAAGTAGTTCAAAAATGGAACAGTCAAAGAAAGAGTTCTGGGCTGTGTTACAAGGTGTGAAATTGAGTAAGACTCAAAGCCCGACCACGGAAAAAGATAGAAAGAGAATGAAAGTCACTCTCTATGCCTCAGCCATAGGTTCTATAAAGTATGCCATGCTGTGTACCAGATCTATTGTATACCCTACACTGTGTTAAGCAAGGGAGTACAATAGTGATCTAAGAGTAGATCACTGGACAACGGTCAAAATTATCCTTAGTGGAATAAGGAAATATTTCTCAATTATGGAGGTGACAAAAGGTTCGTCGTAAAAAGTTACGTCGATGCAAGTTTTGACACAGATCTGGATGACTCTAAGTCTCGATCTAGATACATATTGAAAGTGGGAGCAATTAACTCGAGTAGCTCCGTGCAGAGCATTGTAGACATAGAATTCGCAAAATACTTACGGATTTGTATATGACAGACGCGTTGACTAAAATTATCTCACAAGCAAAACATGATCACACCTTAGTACTCTTTGGGTGTTAATCAAATAAACGATGTGAACTAGATTACTGACTCTAGTAAACCCTTTGAGTGTTGGTCACATAACGACGTGAACTATGGGTGTTAATCACATAGTGATGTGAACTATTGATGTTAAATCACATGGTGATATGATCTAGATTATTGACTGTAGTGCAAGTGGGAGACTAGAGGAAATATGCCCTAGAGGCAATAATAAAGTTATTATTTATTTCCTTATTTCATGATAAATGTTTATTATTCATGCTAGAATTGTATTATTAACCGGAAACATAATACATGTGTGAATACATAGACAAACAAAGTGTCACTAGTATGCCTCTACTTGACTAGCTCGTTAATCAAAGATGGTTATGTTTCCTAACCATAACATGTGTGTATTTGATTAACGGGATCACATCATTAGAGAATGATGTGATTGACATGACCCATTCCATTAGCTTAGCACCCGATCGTTTAGTATGTTGCTATTGCTTTCTTCATGACTTATACATGTTCCTATCTATGACTATGAGATTATGCAACTCCCGTTTGCCGGAGGAACACTTTGTGTGCTACCAAACGTCACAACATAACTGGGTGATTATAAAGGAGCTCTACAGGTGCCTCCGAAGGTACATGTTGGGTTGGCGTATTTTGAGATTAGGATTTGTCACTCCGATTGTCGGAGAGGTATCTCTGGGCCCACTCGGTAATGCACATCACTATAAGCCTTGCAAGCATTGCAACTAATGAGTTAGTTGTGGGATGATGTATTACAAAACGAGTAAAGAGACTTGCCGGTAACGAGATTGAACTAGGTATTGAGATACCGACGATCGAATCTCGGGCAAGTAACATACCGATGACAAAGGGAACAACGTATGTTGTTATGCGGCCTGACCGATAAAGATCTTCGTAGAATATGTAGGAGCCAATATGAGCATCCAGGTTCCGCTATTGGTTATTGATCGGAGACGTGTCTCGGTCATGTCTACATTGTTCTCGAACCCGTAGGGTCCGCACGCTTAAGGTTTCGATGACAGTTATATTATGAGTTTATGAGTTTTGATGTACCGAAGTTGGTTCGGAGTCCCGGATATGATCGTGGACATAACGAGGAGTATCGAAATGATCGAGACATAAAGATTGATATATTGGACGGCTATATTCGGACACCGGAAGTGTTCCGGGGAAGTTTCGGATAAAACCGGAGTACCGGGGGGTTACCGGAACCCCCCGGGGGGTTAATGGGCCTCATGGGCCTAAAGTGGAGAAGAGGAGGGGCTGCCAGGGCAGGCCGCGCGCCCCCTCTCCCCCTAGTCCGAATTGGACAAGGAGGGAGGGGCGGCGCCCCCCCTTTCCTTCCTCTCCTCTCTCCCTTCCTTCCCACTCTCCTACTTGGACAAGGAAAGGGAGGGGAGTCCTACTCCCGGTAGGAGTAGGACTCCTCCTGCGCGCCTCCTACTAGGGCCAGCCGCACCCCCCCTCTCCTTGGCTCCTTTATATACGGAGGCAGGGGCACCCCTAGACACACAAGTTGATCTTCGTGATCGTTCTCTTAGCCGTGTGCGGTGCCCCCCTCCACCATACTCCTCGATAATATTGTAGCGGTGCTTAGGCGAAGCCCTGCGACGGTAGAACATCAAGATCTTCACCACGCCGTCGTGCTGACGGAACTCTTCCCCGACACTTTGCTGGATTGGAGTCCGGGGATCGTCACCGAGCTGAACGTGTGCTAAAACTCGAAGGTGCCGTAGTTTCGGTGCTTGATCGGTCGGGCCGTGAAGACGTACGACTACATCAACCGCGTTGTGCTAACGCTTCCGCTGTCGGTCTACAAGGGTACGTAGATCACACTCTTCCCTCTCGTTGCTATGCATCACCATGATCTTGCGTGTGCGTAGGAATTTTTTTGAAATTACTACGTTCCCCAACAGGAGCACCATCACGGCACGCCCGAAACACGGCTTAAACCGCACTAGGGGCTGCCGATTTTTTAATTTTCTCTTACTTTCAGGACCCCATTCTTCGGAAGGCCTGTTCGGCAGTTCAATTGCCGCACAAATGATGCAAGAACCAGGGAAGCAGACAAGCCATGCCGCATTACGGAACTCCCAGGTGGTCTCTATCACGAGCAGTATACTTGTTTCGCATACCATTCCGCAGCCTGCCCCTGGAACGGACATGTTAAATAGTCCAACCTTTTGCTTATCACATTATTTGTATCGTTCTGCTTTGATCGCATCCCTTTTTAATAAACAATGCATAGCTTTTGTCTATTTTTGCATTACTCTTTTTTTTACAAATAAATGTTCCTTAACGACATGTTGAACCCGTACACTTTGGTACGGCCAAAATACGCTAGGGGCTTTAGTACCCCTCAATATGGTGTGAGAAGTCCGAACACTTTAACAAGTGCGGCACCCCGAACTTATAGCATTATATGCATCGGCTCCGAATCATGTCTTTTGGTGTCTTACGTTCCGCTATGTCAGCTAAGGTAGCACTAGGAGAACTACTGCGATTGTGCCCTAGTTGAGCTGGGTTGAGCACCTCAGTAGAGAAAGCTAAAACTGACTGTCATGTTGAAGCGAGAGCTGGTCGCTATTCGAGAGGTTTTTCGAGTCCGTAAAGACTTATGCCGCTTAGAGCGAGGAGTCGGCTCTGTCCGGCCAAGGCGTGGATAGCGCCCCGAACTCGGTCTTCCGAATACCAAGGGCTTCGCCGAAATTTAAAATTATAGAATTCTATGGCTAAGTGAGAGTGTTCACGCATTATAGTCCGATTGCCTTGTTCGTTGTGCTGAGCGCCTCCCTCGAAGGACCCAAATATGAGAAAAAGAGCGCTCAGGTTTATCCCCGAACACCCCAGCACTAGCGACACGGGGGCAGAAGTCGACGACTCGCCATCTCTCAGAATTGATAAACAGCCGCACAGAAGGTAATATTTTAAATTCCAACAGCATTGCTTAGCGCATATGAACAAGTTTTCAGCGCACAGGACAAAACGAGCGAGTTTTACTCAAAAATTACATCCCTGGAACATTCATCCGCCATAAGGCGGGCACCCTTCAGAACATCCTTATAATAATTCTCGGGCTTGCGATGCTCTTTCCCCGGTGGTGGCCCGTCCTTGACAAGCTTCTCAGCATCCAGCTTGCCCCAGTGCACCTTAGCACGGGCAAGGGCCCTACGGGCACCTTCAATGCAGACGGAGCGCTTGATGACTTCGAGCCTTGGACAGGCCCCCACCAGCCGCCGCACCAGCCCGAAATAGCTCCAAGGCAGAGCCTCTCCAGGCCACAGCCGAACTATGAGGCCCTTCATGGCCTGTTCGGCCGCCTTGTGGAGCTCGACCAGTTGCTTCAGCTGGTCACTCAGGGGCACGGGGTGTCCGGCCTCAGCATACTGAGACCAGAACACCTTCTCTGTCGAGCTGCCCTCCTCGGCTCGATAGAATGCGGCGGCATCGGACACGCTATGGGGAAGATCTGCGAATGCTCCTGGAGAGCTCCGGATTCGGGTAAGTAACAAGTAACTCACGTTTATGTGTTTGCTTTGCATAAAGAATGCCTTACCCGCCACTATCTTTTTCACCGCATCCAACTCCTAGAGGGTCTTCTGGGATTCGGCCTTGGCAGACTTGGCATTTTCAATAGCCACCGCGAGCTCGGACGCCCGCGTCTTTGATTCAAACTCCAAACTCTCATGTTTTTTCATAAGAGCCTGGAGCTCTTGCCGCACCTTGCCAACCTGGGCCTCATACTTCTCCCGCTCGGTGCGCTCCGTGGCCGCCCTCTTCTCGGCCTCGAACAGCGCTTGCTTAAGGGTCGCCACCTCAGACGTGGCCCCTACAATAGCCACGATAATCCTGTCATTTTTTGCAATTGCACTTTTTTATATATATTTAAACAAGGTATTTCTTACCTTCCTTGTCCTCGAGCTGCTTCTTGGCACGCGCGAGCTCTTGCTCAGACTGCTCGAGGTTCTGCTTTAGCGTGTCCACTTCCGCAGTCAGTGCGGCGGACGCTAGCAGAGAAGCCTGCATACGCATATTGACTCCTTTTTGTTAGACTCCTGCGAATTTTATTTGATCCTCTATTTGGCTTTTCTTCCCGAACGCCAAACAGAGCATCAGGGGCTACTGTCTATGCGGTAATATTATTTACACATTCTTTACTTACCTCAAAGCCTGTTAAAAGGCTAGCACAAGCTTCAGTCAGTCCGCTCTTGGCGGACTGAACCTTCTGGACCACCGCACTCATAATGGTGTGGTGCTCCTCGTTGATGGATGTGCCTTTGAGCACCTCCAACAGATTGTCCGGCGCCTCCGGTTGGACGGGGGTCACCGGCACGGTGGGCTTGCTCCTCTTGGAAGGAGGTCGCCCGCCGGACTATGGAACCATTGAAGGTTCTGGAGCGGTGTCCGGCCTAGAGCCGGACTTGGAGCCCTGGGGGGTTTTATCCCCTTTACTCCTGGAGTCCGGGAGGTCGCCTTGCGGCGCCTCCAGGACCACCTCCTCCTGGCTTGGAACCTGTTGGGACAACACTTGGCGTCGTTCGTAGGGCGGGGGGAGGTAGCCGTCGGAAGCGAATTCACATCTGACGAGTCCAGTGAACTGCTCGACGACGCGTCGAGCCGGTCTTTGGGTGGGATGCATAATCATATTCGACATAAGGGAAAGCTGTGCAATAAAGGAATACTATGAATTACTCTGGTATCCGGATACTTACGATTTCGCCAGGGGCTTGGCCCTGAGCGGCCACTCCTCTCTGCCGTCGTCGGCGTTGGTGGAGTAGTCCGGAGGAAGGGTTTTCCCCTTCTTGGACCCTTCGGCCTCCCCAGTGAGGGCGGCCTTCCTATTCTTCTCTCCCCCCGCTGGAGGGGGAGAGGTCTCTTCTTCCTACTCCTCGTCTTCACGGGAGGAATGCGCCTTGGAGCTGTTGGATGATGAACCTGACACCTCCTGGCGTCGGGCACTTTTTCAAGTCCCCGTGGCCTTCTTCGTGGCCTTCTTCTCCGGCACCACATAGTGTGCCGGAACCAGCAGCTTCGCCAAGCGGGCATCGGCTGAGTCTTCGGGCAAAGGAGCCGGACAGTCGATCTATCCGGACTTCGCCTGCCAATCCTGTCAAAGGTAAGGGAGCTTAGTGAAGGAAATATGCCCTAGAGGAAATAATAAAGTTATTATTTATTTCCTTATAATCATGATAAATGTTTATTATTCATGCTAGAATTGTATTAACCGGAAACACAATACATGTGTGAATACATAGACAAACAAAGTGTCACTAGTATGCCTCTACTTGACTAGCTCGTTAATCAGAGATGGTTATGTTTCCTAACCATGAACAATGAGTTGTTATTTGATTAACGAGGTCACATCATTAGTTGAATGATCTGATTGACATGACCCATTCCATTAGCTTAGCACCCGATCGTTTAGTATGTTGCTATTGCTTTCTTCATGACTTATACATGTTCCTATGACTATGAGATTATGCAACTCCCGTTTACCGGAGGAACACTTTGGGTGCTACCAAACGTCACAACGTAACTGGGTGATTATAAAGGAGCATTACAGGTGTCTCCAAAGGTAGATGTTGGGTTGGCGTATTTCGAGATTAGGATTTGTCACTCCGATTGTCGGAGAGGTATCTCTGGGCCCTCTCGGTAATGCACATCACATAAGCCTTGCAAGCATTGCAACTAATGAGTTAGTTCCGAGATGATGTATTACGGAACGAGTAAAGATACTTGCCGGTAACGAGATTGAACTAGGTATTGGATACCGACGATCGAATCTCGGGCAAGTAATATACCGATGACAAAGGGAACAACGTATGTTGTTATGCGGTCTGACCGATAAAGATCTTCGTAGAATATGTAGGAGCCAATATGGGCATCCATGTCCCGCTATTGGTTATTGATCGGAGACATGTCTCGGTCATGTCTACATTGTTCTCGAACCCGTAGGGTCCGCACGCTTAAGGTTACGATGACAGTTATATTATGAGTTTATGCATTTTGATGTACCGAAGGTTGTTCGGAGTCCCGGATGTGATCACGGACATGACGAGGAGTCTCGAAATGGTCGAGACGTAAAGATTGATATATTGGAAGCCTATATTTGGATATCAGAAGTGTTCCGGGTGAAATCGGGATTTTACCGGAATACCGGGAGGGTTACCGGAACCCCCCGGGAGCTATATGGGCCATAGTGGGCCTTAGTGGAAAAGAGAAGGGGCTGCCCTAGATGGGCTGCGCCCCCCCCCCTTCCCCTAGTCCTATTAGGACTAGGAGAGGTGGCCGGCCCCCTCCTCCTCTTTTCCCCTCCGAGGAATCCTAGTTGGACTAGGATTGGAGGGGGAATCCTACTCCCAGAGGGAGTAGGACTCTTCTGCGCCTCCTCCCTTGGCCGGCCAGCCTCCCCTCCTCTCCTCCTTTATATACGGAGGCAGGGGGCACCTCTAGAGACACAAGTTGATCCACGTGATCTATTCCTTAGCCGTGTGCGGTGCCCCCTGCCACCATATACCTCGATAATACTGTAGCGGAGTTTAGGCGAAGCCCTGCTGCTGTAGTTCATCAAGATCATCACCACGCCGTCGTGCTGACGGAACTCTTCCCCGACACTTTGCTGGATTAGAGTCCGGGGATCGTCATCGAGCTGAACGTGTGCTCGAACTCAGAGGTGCCGTAGTTTCGGTGCTTGATCGGTTGGATCGTGAAGACGTACGACTACTTCCTCTACGTCGTGTCATCGCTTCCGCAGTCGGTCTGCGTTGGGTACGTAGACAACACTCTCCCCCTCGTTGCTATGCATCACATGATCTTGCGTGTGCGTAGGAAAATTTTTGAAATTACTACGAAACCCTACACTTAGATCCCACATAGAGTTAAACTATGAAAAACTAATACCCTGTAAAAGGTACAGACAACTTACCGCGCTAGCGTGACGCTGCGCGCTGAATCCGCAATCCTCGGTAGCAGATGCGGGAGTCTCGGCGCCCTTGAAAAGCACCTTCCAGGCATCTTCGTACGTCGTGTCGAAGAGCCTGCTCAGAGTTCGGTGCTGCGCCGGGTTGAACTCCCATAGATTGAAGGCCCGTTGTTGACACGGGAGGATCCGGCAGATGAGCATAACCTGGACTACGTTGACAAGCTTGAGCTGCTTGTTCACCAGGGTTTGGATGCATGTTTGCAGTCCAGTCACCTCTCCTTTGCTGCCCCAGGACAGGACCGTCTCTTTCCAGGACGTGAGCCGCGTTGGGGGTCCGGACCGGAACTCGGGGGCTGCGAGCCACTCAGGGTCGCGCGGCTCGGTGATGTAAAACCACCCCGATTGCCACCCCTTCAGGGTCTCCACAAAGGAGCCCTCTGTTGGGGAACGTAGCAGAAATTCAAAATTTTCCTACGTGTCAGCAAGATCAATCTATGGAGTCATCTAGCAACGAGGGAGGAGTGGATCTACATACCCTTGTAGATCGCGCGCGGAAGCGTTCAAGAGAACGGGGTTGATGGAGTCGTACTCGTCGTGATCCAAATCACCGATGATCCTAGCGCCGAACGGACGGCACCTCCGCGTTCAACACACGTACGGAGCAGCGACGTCTCCTCCTTCTTGATCTAGCAAGGGGGAAGGAGAGGTTGATGGAGATCCAACAGCACGACGGCGTGGTGGTGGAAGTAGCGGGATTCCAACAGGGCTTCGCCAAGCGCTGCGGGAGGAGGGAGATGTGTCATGGGAGGGAGAGGGAGGCGCCAGGGCTTAGGTATTGCTGCCCTCCCTTCCCCCCACTATATATAGGGCCAAGGGAGAGGGGGGGCGCAGCCTTGGCCCTTCCTCCACGGAAGGGTGCGGCCAGGGAGGAGTCCATCCTCCCCAAGGCACCTCGGAGGTGCCTTCCCCCTTTAGGACTCTTTCTTTCCCTTATCTCTTGGCGCATGGGCCTCTTGGGGCTGGTGCCCTTGGCCCATACAGGCCAAGGCGCACCCCCTACAGCCCATGTGCCCCCCCGGGGCAGGTGGCCCCACCTGGTGGACCCCCGGGACCCTTCCGGTGGTCCCGGTACAATACCGGTGACCCCGAAACTTGTCCCGATAGCCGAAATAGCACTTCCTATATATAATTCTTTACCTCCGGACCATTCCGGAACTCCTCGTGACGTCCAGGATCTCATCTGGGACTCCAAACAACTTTCGGGTTACCACATACTTATATCTCTATAACCCGAGCGTCACCGAACCTTAAGTGTGTAGACCCTACGGGTTCGGGAGACATGCAGACATGACCGAGATGACTCTCCGGTCAATAACCAACAGCGGGATCTAGATACCCATGTTGGCTCCCACATGTTCCACGATGATCTCATCGGATGAACCACGATGTCAAGGACTTAATCAATCCCGTATACAATTCCCTTTGTCTAGCGATACGATACTTGCCCGAGATTCGATCGTCGGTATCCCGATACCTTGTTCAATCTCGTTACCGGCAAGTCTCTTTACTCGTTTCATAACACATCATCCCATGATCAACTCCTTGATCACATTGTGCACATTATGATGATGTCCTACCGAGTGGGCCCAGAGATACCTCTCCGTTTACACGGAGTGACAAATCCCAGTCTCGATTCGTGCCAACCCAACAGACACTTTCGGAGATACCTGTAATGTACCTTTATAGCCACCCAGTTACGTTGTGACGTTTGGCACACCCAAAGCACTCCTACGGTATCCGGGAGTTGCACAATCTCATGGTCTAAGGAAATGATACTTGACATTAGAAAAGCTTTAGCATACGAACTACATGATCTTTGTGCTAGGCTTAGGATTGGGTCTTGTCCATCACATCATTCTCCTAATGATGTGATCCCGTTATCAACGACATCCAATGTCCATGGTCAGGAAACCGTGACCATCTATTGATCAACGAGCTAGTCAACTAGAGGCTTACTAGGGACATGGTGTTGTCTATGTATCCACACATGTATCTGAGTTTCCTATCAATACAATTCTAGCATGGATAATAAACGATTATCATGAACAAGGAAATATAATAATAACTAATTTATTATTGCCTCTAGGGCATATTTCCAACAGTCTCCCACTTGCACTAGAGTCAATAATCCAGTTCACATCGATATGTGATTAACACTCAAGGTCACATCCCCATGTGACTAACACCCAAAGAGTTTACTAGAGTCAATAATCTAGTTCACACAACCATGTGATTAACACTCGATGAGTTCTGGGTTTGATCATGTTATGCTTGTGAGAGATGTTATAGTCAACGGGTCTGAATCTTTCAGATCCGTATGTACTTCGCAAATCTCTATGTCATCTTGCAGATGCAGCTACTACGCTATATTTGGAGCTATTCCAAATAACTGTTCTACTATACGAATCCAGTTTACTACTCAGAATAATCTGGATTAGTGTCAAAGTTTGCATCGGCGTAACCCTTTATGACGAACTCTTTTACCACCTCCATAATCGAGAAAATTCCTTAGTCCACTAGTTACTAAGGATAACTTTGACCGTTGTCCTGTGATCCATTCTTGGATCACTCTTGTACCCCTTGACTGACTCATGGCAAGGCACACTTCAGGTGCGGTACACAGCATAGCATACTGTAGAGAGCCTATGATAAAAGCATAGGGGACGACATTCGTCCTTTCTCTTTCTTCTGCCGTGGTCGAGCTTTAAGTCTTAACTTCATACCTTACAACTCAGGCAAGTACTCCTTCTTTGACTGATCCATCTTGAACCCCTTCAAGATCATGTCAAGGTATATGCTCATTTGAAAGTACCATTAAGCGTTTTGATCTATCCTTATAGATCTTGATGCTCAATGTTCAAGTAGCTTAATCCAGGCTTTCCATTGAAAAACACTTTCCAAATAACCCTATATGCTTTCCAGAAATTCTACATCATTTCTGATCCATAATATGTCAACAACATATACTCATCAGGAATTCTATAGTGCTCCCACTCACTTCTTTGGAAATACAAGTTTCTCATAAACTTTGTATAAACCCAAAATCTTTGATCATCTCATCAAAGCATACATTCCAACTCCGAGATGCTTACTCTAGTCCTTAGAAGGACTGCTGGAGCTTTGCATACTTATTAGCATCTTTCAGGATTGACAAAACCTTCCGGTTGTATCACATACAACCTTTCCTCAAGAAAATCGTCGAGGAAACAATGTTTTGACATCCTATCTGCAAGATTTCATAAATAATGCAGTAATCGCTAATATAATTCCAACAGACTCTTAGCATCGCTGCGAGTGAGAAAGTCTCACCGTAGTCAACTCCTTGAACTTGTCGAAAAACATCTTAACGACAAGTCGAGCTTTCTTAATGGTGATACTTACCATCATTGTCCGTCTTCCTTTTAAAATCCATATGTACCTAACAGCCTTACGACCATCAAGTAGTTCTTCCAAAGTCTACACTTTGTTTTTCATATATGGATCCTCTCTCGGATTATATGGCCTCGAGCCATTTTGCAATCCAGGCCCACCATCGCTTCTCCATAGCTCGTAGGTTCATTGTTGTCTAGCAACATGACTTCCAAGACAGGATTACGTACCACTCTGAAGTAGTACGCATCCTTGTCATCCCACGAGGTTTGGTAGTGACTTGATGTGAAGTTTCATGATCACTATCATAAGCTTCCACTTCAATTGGTGTAGGTGTCACAGGAACAACTTCCTGTGCCCTGCCACACACTAGTTGAAGAGACAGTTCAATAACCTCATCAAGTCTCCACCATCCTCCCACTCAATTCTTTCGAGAGAAACTTTTCCTCGAGAAAGGACCCGATTCTAGAAACAATCCCTTATTGCTTTCGGATCTGAGACAGGAGGTATACCCAACTGTTTTGGGTGTCCTATGAAGATGCATTTATCCGCTTTGGGTTCGAGCTTATCAACCTGAAACTTTTTTCACATAAGCGTCGCAGCCCCAAACTTTTAAGAAATGACAGCTTAGGTTTCTCTAAACCATAGTTCATACGGTGTCATCTCATCGGAATTACGTGGTGCCTTTATTTAAAGTGAATGTGGTTGTCTCTAATGCCTAACCCATAAACTATCGTGGTAATTTGATAAGAGACATCATGGTATGCATCATATCCAATAGGGTGCAGTTATGATGTTCAGACACACCATCACACTATGGTGTTCCAGGCTGTATTAGTTGTGAAACAATTTCCACAATGTCTTAATTCTATGCCAAACTCGTAATTCAGATATTCATCTCTATGATCATATCATAGATATCTTATCCTCTTGTCACGATGATCTTTCAACTTCACCCTGAAATTACTTGAACCTTTCAATAATTCAGACTCGTGATTCATCAAGTAAATATACTCAACATCTACTCAAATCATTTGTGAAGTAAGAACATAACGATATCCACTACATGCCTCAGCACTCATTGGACTGCACACATCAAAATGTATTACTTCCAACAAGTTGCTTTCTAGTTCCATTTTACTGAAAACGAGGCTTTCAGTCATCTTGCCCATGTGGTATGATTTGCATGTCTCAAGTGATTCAAAATCAAGTGAGTCCAAACGATCCATCTGTATGGAGTTTCTTCATGCATATCTACCAATAGACATGGTTCGCATGTCTCAATATTCAAAAAGTGAGTCCAAAGATCCATCAACATGGAGCTTCTTCATGCGTTTTATACCGATATGACTTACGTGGCAGTGCCACAAGTAGGTGGTACTATCATTACTATCTTTTGGCATGAACATGTGTATCACTACGATCGAGATTCAATAAACCATTCATTTTAGGTGTAAGACCATTGAAGGTATTATTCAAATAAACAGAGTAACGATTATTCTCCTTAAATGAATAACCGTATTGCGATAGACATAATCCAATCATGTCTATGCTCAACGCAAACACCAATCTCGATGGTAGAGGGAGCGTGCGATGCTTGATCATATCAACCTTGGAAACACTTCCAACACATATCGTCAGCTCACCTTTAGCTAGTCTCCATTTATTTCGTAGCTTTTATTTCGAGTTACTAACACTTAGCAACCGAACCGGTATCTAATACCCTGGTGCTACTAGGAGTACTAGTAAAGTACACATTAAGATAATGTATATCTAATATACTTCTATCGACCTTGCCAGCCTTCTTATCTACCAAGTATCTAGGGTAACTCTGCTCCAGTGGCTGTTCCCCTTATTACAGAAGCACTTAGTCTCGGGTTTGGGTTCAACCTTGGGTTTCTTCACTAGAGCAGCAGCTGATTTGCCGTTTCATGAAGTATCCCTTCTTGCCCTTGCCCTTCTTGAAACTAGTGGTTTCACAAACCATCAACAATTGATGCTCCTTCTTGATTTCTACTTTTGTGGTGTCAAACATCGCGAATATCTCAAGGATCATCATATATGTCCCTGATATATTATAGTTCATCATGAAGCACTAGCAGCTTGGTGGTAATGACTTCGGAGAAACATCACTATCTCATCATGAAGATCAACTCCCACTCGATTCAAATGATTGTTGTACTCAGACAATCTGAGCACAAGCTCAACAATTGAGCTTTTCTCCCTTAGTTTGTAGGCTAAGAAAATCGTCGAAGGTCTTATACCTCTTGACGTGGGCACGAGCCTGAAATCCCAATTTCAGCCCTCAAAACATCTCATATGTTTCGACGTTTCAAAACGTCTTCGGTGCCTCAACTCTAAACCGTTTAACTGAACTATCACGTAGTTATCAAAATGTGTATGTCAGATGTTCGCAACATCCACAGACAACGTTCGAGGTTCAGCACACTGAGCGGTGCATTAAGGACATAAGCCTTCTATGAAGCAATGAGGACAATCCTCAGTTTACGGAACCTAGTCCGCATAATTGCTACTATCAACTTTCAACTAATTTTTCTCTAGGAACATATCTAAACAGTAGAACTAAAGCGTGAGATACGACATAATTTGCAAAATCCTTTTGACTATGTTCAGGATAATTAAGTTCATCTTATGAACTCCCACTTAGATAGACATCCCTCTAGTCATCTAAGTGATTACATGATCCGAGTGAGCTAGGCCGTGTCCGATTAACACGTGAGACGGACTAGTCAACGTCGGTGAACATCTTCATGTTGATCGTATCTTCTATACGACTCATGCTCGACCTTTCGGTCTCTGTGTTCCGAGGCCATGTCTTCACATGCTAGGCTCGTCAAGTTAACCCTAAGTGTTTTTGCATGTGTAAATCTTGCTTACACCCGTTGTATGTGAACGAAAGGATCTATCACACCCGATTA
Source organism: Triticum urartu (assembly GCF_003073215.2). NCBI lineage: Eukaryota > Viridiplantae > Streptophyta > Magnoliopsida > Poales > Poaceae > Triticum > Triticum urartu. Next base: position 553,885,284 of record NC_053027.1, on the reverse strand, counting down.
ACACGTGATGCTTCGAAGCGACGAACTGTAGCAACGGTGCACAGTTAGGGGAGAACACTTCTTGAAATTTTAATGAGGGATCATCTTATTTACTACCGTCGTACTAAGAAAACAAGATGCATAACATGATAAACATCATATGCAATCAAATAGTGACATGATATGGCCAATATCATGTAGCTCCTTTGATCTCCATCTTGGGGCTCCATGATCATCTATTACAAGAACATGATCAATCTCATACATTACATATATCATTCATCACATCCTTTTGGCCATATCACATCACATAGCATACCCTGCAAAAACAAGTTAGACGTCCTCTAATTGTTGTTTGCATGTTTTACGTGGCTGCTATGGGTTTCTAGCAAGAACGTTTCTTACCTACGCAAAACCACAACGTGATATGCCAATTGCTATTTACCCTTCATAAGGACCCTTTTCATCGAATCCGATCCGACTAAAGTAGGAGAGACAGACACCCGCTAGCCACCTTATGCAACTAGTGCATGTTTGTCGGTGGAACCGGTCTCACGTAAGAGTACGTGTAAGGTTGGTCCGGGCCGCTTCATCCCACGATGCCGCCGAATCAAGATAAGACTAGTAACGGCAAGCATATTGAACAAAATCAACGCCCACAACTACTTTGTGTTCTAGTCATGCATAGAATCTACGCAATAGACCTAGCTCATGATGCCACTGTTGGGGAACATAGCAGAAATTCAAAATTTTCCTACGTATCACCAAGATCTATCTATGGAGAAACCAGCAACGAGGGGAAGGAGAGTGCATCTACATACCCTTGTAGATCGCTAAGCCGAAGCGTTCAAGTGAACGGGGTTGATGGAGTCGTACTCGTCGTGATTCAAATCACCGATGATCAAGTGCCGAACGCACGGCACCTCCGCGTTCAACACACGTACAGCCCGGAGACGTCTCCCATGCCTTGATCCAGCAAGGGGAGAGGGAGAGGTTGATGAAGATCCAGCAGCACGACGGCGTGGTGGAAGTAGCGGAATTCCAACAGGGCTTCGCTAAGCGCTGCGGGAGGAGGAAGATGTGTCACGGGAGGGAGAGGGAGGCGCCAGGCCTTAGATTCGTTTGCTCCTCCTTTTTCCCCACTATATATAGGGCCAAGGGAGAGGGGAGGCGCAGCCCTTGCCCCTTCCTCCAAGGAAGGGTGCGGCCAAGGGTGGGGAGGAGTCCATCCTCCCCAAGGCACCTCGGAGGTGCCTTCCCCCTTTAGGACTCTCCCCTTTTTCTCTTCTCTTGGCGCATGGGCCTCTTGGGGCTGGTGCCCTTGGCCCATGTAGGCCAAGGCACATCCCCTACAGCCCATGTGGCCCCCCGGGGCAGGTGGCCCCACCCGGTGGACCCCCGGGACCCTTCCGGTGGTCCCGGTACAATACCGATGACCCCGAAACTTGTCCCGATGGCCGAAATGGCACTTCCTATATATAATTCTTTACCTCCGGACCATTCCGGAACTCCTCGTGACGTCCGGGATCTCATCCGAGACTACGAACAACATTCGGGTTACCGCATACTAATATCTTCATAACCCTAGCGTCACCGAACCTTAAGTGTGTAGACCCTACGGGTTCGGAAGACCTTTCGTATGACCGCTACTCCAATTATTATCCTCTCTATAGACCCTAGTCGTCACGACCCTTTAAGTGTTAGACCCTACGGCGGAGACATTACTTACTTGACAAAGATATCTACTTCGTTCACAACCAACACGGGATCTTAGTCCCCATATGCGTGCCTCACACGTGCTCACACGATTGATCTTCATCGAATGAACCCGATCAAGACTATTCAATCCGACTAGGCTTTGTTTGACTACTCTCTGTTGCTGATACGTATGAGCCGAGATCGAGTCAGTCCGGTATATCCCTCTTCCTTGTTAATTTCTCTCGCGTTATCTCTTTCTTTCACTACTCCGGCGGAGCAAGTTTTTCTGCTTTCCTCCTTTCGTACAATCATCCCATCAACTCCTGATCACATTGTCGCACTATTGATGATTCCTACCGCAGTCCCGCAGATACCCCATCTCGTTACACGGGATGAACAATCCCAGTTCCGATTCGTGCAAACCCGGAAACATACTCACCTCGGATCCGAGATTCTGTTGTACCACTACTCCGGTCTGTTTTCTGTTTGACACGGATCTGGCCTGAACACGTGTCTTTGGGTTCAGTGAAAAGAGACTGGGAACTTAGTCGCACATCGTGTAACACGGCACGAACAGTATCTCTTGGCCCCAATGTGTAGCTGCACATCATCATCGATGGCACAATGTATCAAGATTGCTCATGGGACGCTATTGTACGAACGATAAAGAGAACTTGCCGCGGTAACGAGAGTACCATTGAACAAGATGATCGAGGTTTCGTTATTACTTGCACTGTGTCGCAGATCCAAACGATCGCAATCTCGGGCGAAGTAAGTCGTCCGCTCAAGACAAACAAGGAATTGAGTATACGAGGAGATTGCTTCATCCTTGACATCTAGTTCATTCAGTTCATCGGACATGTGGCACAACTATGGTGTATCCCAGCTCCTCGCTGTTAATTATGACCGGAGAGTCATCTCGGTCATGTCTGCATGTCTCCCGAACCCGTAGGGTCTACACACTTAAGGTTCGGTGACGCTAGGGTTATAGAGATATATAGTATGCGGTAACCCGAAAGTTGTTCGGAGTCCCGGATGAGATCCCGGACGTCACGAGGAGTTCGGGAATGGTCCGGAGGTAAAGAATTATATATAGGAAGTGCTATTTCGGCTATCGGGACAAGTTTCGGGGTCACCGGTATTGTACCGGGACCACCGGAAGGGTCCCGGGGGTCCACCGGGTGGGGCCACCTGCCCCGGGGGGCCACATGGGCTGTAGGGGGTGCGCCTTGGCCTGTATGGGCCAAGGGCACCAGCCCCAAGAGGCCCATGCGCCAAGAGATAAGGGAAAGAAAGAGTCCTAAAGGGGGAAGGCACCTCCGAGGTGCCTTGGGGAGGATGGACTCCTCCCTGGCCGCACCCTTCCTTGGAGGAAGGGCCAAGGCTGCGCCCCCCCTCTCCCTTGGCCCTATATATAGTGGGGGGAAGGGAGGGTAGCAATACCTAAGCCCTGGCGCCTCCCTCTCCCTCCCATGACACATCTCCCTCCTCTCGCAGCGCTTGGCGAAGCCCTGTTGGAATCCCGCTACTTCCACCACCACGCCGTCGTGCTGTTGGATCTCCATCAACCTCTCCTTCCCCCTTGCTGGATCAAGAAGGAGGAGACGTCGCTGCTCCGTACGTGTGTTGAACACGGAGGTGCCGTCCGTTCGGCGCTAGGATCATCGGTGATTTGGATCACGACGAGTACAACTCCATCAACCCCGTTCTCTTGAACGCTTCCGCGCGCGATCTACAAGGGTATGTAGATCCACTCCTCCCTCGTTGCTAGATGACTCCATAGATTGATCTTGGTGACACGTTGGAAAATTTTGAATTTCTGCTACGTTCCCCAACAGTGGCATCATGAGCTAGGTCTATGCGTAGTTTCTATGCACGAGTAGAACACAAAGTAGTTGTGGGCGTTGATTTTGTTCAATATGCTTACCGTTACTAGTCCAATCTTGATTCGGCGGCATTGTGGGATGAAGCGGCCCGGACCGACCTTACACGTACTCTTACGTGAGACTGGTTCCACCGACTAACATGCACTAGTTGCATAAGGTGGCTAGCGGGTGTCTGTCTCTCCCACTTTAGTCGGATCGGATTCGATGAAAAGGGTCCTTATGAAGGTTAAATAGCAATTGTCATATCACGTTGTGGTTTTGCGTAGGTAAGAAACGTTCTTGCTAGAAACCCATAGCAGCCACGTAAAACATGCAAACAACAATTAGAGGACGTCTAACTTGTTTTTGCAGGGTATGCTATGTGATGTTATATGGCCAAAAGGATGTGATGAATGATATATGTGATGTATGAGATTGATCATGTTCTTGTAATAGGAATCACGACTTGCATGTCGATGAGTATGACAACCGACAGGAGCCATAGGAGTTGTCTTTATTGTATGACCTGCGTGTCAACATAAACGTCATGTAATTACTTTACTTTATTGCTAACTGTTAGCTGTAGAAGTAGAAGTAATAGTTGGCGAGACAACTTCATGAAGACACGATGATGGAGATCATGATGATGGAGATCATGGTGTCATGCCGGTGACGATGATGATCATGGAGCCCCGAAGATGGAGATCAAAAGGAGCAATATGATATTGGCCATATCATGTCACTATTTGATTGCATGTGATGTTTATCATGTTTATAGATCTTATTTGCTTAGAACGACGGTAGTAAATAAGATGATCCCTCATAATAATTTCAAGAAAGTGTTCCCCCTAACTATGCACCGTTGTGACAGTTCGTTGTTTCGAAGCACCACGTGATGATCGGGTGTGATAGATTCTTACGTTCGAATTCAACGGGTGTTGACGAGCCTAGCATGTACAGACATGGCCTCAGAACACATGCAAAACACTTAGGTTAACTTGACGAGCCTAGCATGTACAGACATGGCCTCGGAACACAAGAGACCGAAAGGTCGAGCATGAGTCGTATAGAAGATACGATCAACATGAAGATGTTCACCGATGTTGACTAGTCCGTCTCACATGATGATCGGACACGGCCTAGTTGACTCGAATCATGTAATCACTTAGATGACTAGAGGGATGTCTATCTGAGTGGGAGTTCATAAGATGAACTTAATTATCCTGAGCATAGTCAAAAGGTCTTCGCAAATTATGTCGTAGCTCGCGCTTTAGTTCTACTATTTAGATATGTTCCTAGAGAAATTTTAGTTGAAAGTTGATAGTAGAAATTATGCGGACTAGGTCCGTAAACTGAGGATTGTCCTCATTGCTTCATAGAAGGCTTATGTCCTTAATGCACCGCTCAGTGTGCTGAACCTCGAACATTGTCTGTGAATGTTGCGAACATCTGACATACACATTTTGATAACTACGTGATAGTTCAGTTAAACGGTTTAGAGTTGAGGCACCAAAGACGTTTTAAAACATCGCGAAACATATGAGATGTTTCGAGGGCTGAAATTGGGATTTCAGGCTCGTGCCCACGTCAAGAGGTATGAGACCTCCGACGATTTTCTTAGCCTGCAAACTAAGGAGAAAAGCTCAATTGTTGAGCTTGTGCTCAGATTGTCTGAGTACAACAATCATTTGAATCAAGTGGGAGTTGATCTTCCAAATGAGATAAGTGATGTTTCTCCGAAGTCATTACCACCAAGCTGCTAGAGCTTCGTGATGAACTATGATATATCAGGGACATATATGATGATCCTTGAGATATTCGCGATGTTTGACACCACAAAAGTAGAAATCAAGAAGGAGCATCAATTGTTGATGGTTGGTGAAACCACTAGTTTCAAGAAGGGCAAGGGCAAGAAGGGATACTTCATGAAACGGCAATTCAGCTGCTGATCTAGTGAAGAAACCCAAGGTTGAACCCAAACCCGAGACTAAGTGCTTCTGTAATAAGGGGAACAGCCACTAGAGCAGAATTACCCTAGATACTTGGTAGATGAGAAGGCTGGCAAGGTCGATAGAAGTATATTGGATATACATTGTGTTGATGTGTACTTTACTAGTACTCCTAGTAGCACCAGGGTATTAGATACCGGTTCGGTTGCTAAGTGTTAGTAACTCGAAATAAAAGCTATGGAATAAACGGAGACTAGCTAAAGGTGAGATGACGATATGTGTTGGAAGTGTTTCCAATGTTGATCAAGCATCGCACGCTCCCTCTACCATCGAGATTGGTGTTTGCGTTGAGCATAGACATGATTGGATTATGTCTATCGCAATACGGTTATTCATTTAAGGAGAATAATGGTTACTCTGTTTATTTGAATAATACCTTCAATGGTCTTGCACCTAAAATGAATGGTTCATTGAATCTCGATCATAGTGATACACATGTTCATGCCAAAAGATATAAGGTAGTAATGATAGTACCACCTACTTGTGGCACTGCCACGTAAATCATATCGGTATAAAACGCATGAAGAAGCTCCATGTTGATGGATCTTTGGGCTCACTCATTTTTGAAAAGTTTGAGACATGCGAACCATGTCTATTGGTGTATATGCATGAAGAAACTCCATGCTAATGGACCGTTTGGACTCACTTGATTTTGAAAAGTTTGAGACATGCGAACCATGTCTATTGGTGTATATGCATGAAGAAACTCCATGCAAATCATACCACATGGGCAAGATGACTGAAAGCCTCGTTTCAGTAAAATGGAACTAAAGCAACTTGTTGGAAGTAATACATTTTGATGTGTGCAGTCCAATGAGTGCTGAGGCATGTAGTGGATATCGTTATGTTCTTACTTCACAAATGATTTGAGTAGATGTTGAGTATATTTACTTGATGAATCACGAGTCTGAATTATTGAAAGGTTCAAGTAATTTCAGGGTGAAGTTGAAAGATCATCGTGACAAGAGGATAAGATATCTATGATATGATCATAGAGATGAATATCTGAATTACGAGTTTGGCATAGAATTAAGACATTGTGGAAATTGTTTCACAACTAATACAGCCTGGAACACCATAGTGTGATGGTGTGTCTGAACATCATAACTGCACCCTATTGGATATGATGCATACCATGATGTCTCTTATCAAATTACCACGATAGTTTATGGGTTAGGCATTAGAGACAACCACATTCACTTTAAATAGGCACCACGTAATTCCGATGAGATGACACCGTATGAACTATGGTTTAGAGAAACCTAAGCTATCATTTCTTAAAGTTTGGGGCTGCGACGCTTATGTAAAAAAGTTTCAGGCTGATAAGCTCGAGCCCAAAGCGGATAAATGCATCTTCATAGGACACCCAAAACAGTTGGGTATACTTCCTGTCTCAGATCCGAAAGCAATAAGGGATTGTTTCTAGAATCGGGTCCTTTCTCGAGGAAAGTTTCTCTCGAAAGAATTGAGTGGAAGGATGGGGGAGACTTGATGAGGTTATTGAACCGTCTTCAACTAGTGTGTGGCAGGGCACAGGAAAGTTGTTCCTGTGGCACCTACACCAATTGAAGTGGAAGCTTGTGATAGTTGATCATGAAACTTCAGATCAAGTCACTACCAAACCTCGTGGGATGACAAGGATGCGTACTACTTCAGAGTGGTACGTGATCCTGTCTTGGAAGTCATGTTGCTAGACAACAATGAACCTACAAGCTATGGAGAAGCGATGGTGGGCCTGGATTCCGATAAATGGCTCGAGGCCATAAAATCCGAGAGAGGATCCATGTATGAAAAACAAAGTGTAGACTTTGCAGAATGGCTCGATGGTCGTAAGGCTGTTGAGTATAGATGGATTTTAAAAGGAAGACGGACAATGATGGTAAATGTCACCATTAAGAAAGCTCGACTTGTCGTTAAGATGTTTTCTGACAAGTTCAAGGAGTTGACTACGGTGAGTTTTTCTCACTCGTAGCGATGCTAAGAGTCTGTTGGAATTATATTAGCGATCACTGCATTATTTATGAAATCTTGCAGATAGGATGTCAAAACATTGTTTCCTCGACGATTTTCTTGAGGAAAGGTTGTATGTGATACAACCGGAAGGTTTTGTCAATCCTGAAAGATGCTAATAAGTATGCAAAGCTCCAGCAATCCTTCTAGGGACTGGAGTAAGCATCTCGGAGTTGGAATGTACGCTTTGATGAGATGATCAAAGATTTTGGGTTTATACAAAGTTTATGAGAAACTTGTATTTCCAAAGAAGTGAGTGGGAGCACTATAGAATTTCTGATGAGTATATGTTGTTGACATATTGTTGATCAGAAATGACGTAGAATTTCTGGAAAGCATATAGGGTTATTTGGAAAGTGTTTTTCAATGGAAAGCCTGGATTAAGCTACTTGAACATTGAGCATCAAGATCTATAAGGATAGATCAAAACGCTTAATAGTACTTTCAAATGAGCACATACCTTGACATGATCTTGAAGGTGTTCAAGATGGATCAGTCAAAGAAGGAGTTCTTGCCTGAGTTGTAAGGTATGAAGTTAAGACTTAAAACTCGACCGCGGCATAATAGAGAGAAAGGACGAAGGTCGTCCCCTATGCTTAAGACGTAGGCTCTACAGTATGCTATGCCTGTGGTATCGCACCTGAAGTGTGCCTTGCCATGAGTCAGTCAAGGGGTACAAGAGTGATCCATGAATGGATCACAGGACAAGCGGTCAAAGTTATCCTTAGTAACTAGTGGACTAAGGAATTTTCTCGATTATGGAGGTGGTAAAAGAGTTCGTCGTAAAGAGTTACGTCGATGCAAGCTTAACACCTATCCGGATAGCTCTGAGTAGAGATACCGGATACGTATAATGGAGCAACAATTTAGAATAGCTCCAAGTAGAACAGTTATTTGGATTAGCTCAAATAGAGCGTGATAGCTACATCTAGGAGATGACATAGAGATTTGTAAAGCACACACGGATCTGAAAGGTTCAGACCCGTTGACTAAAACCTCTCTCACAAGCAACATGATCAAACCTAAAACTCATTGAGTGTTAATCACATAGTGATGTGAAACTAGACTACTGAAAAACTCTTGGGTGTTAGTCACATGCGATGTGACCTGTGAATGTTAATCACATTGCGATGTGAACTAGATTATTGACTCTAGTGCAAGTGGGAGACTGTTGGAAATATGCCCTAGAGGCAATAATAAATTGGTTATTATTATATTTCCTTGTTCATGATAATCGTTTATTATCCATGCTATAATTGTATTGATAGGAAACTCAGATACATGTGTGGATACATAGACAACACCATGTCCCTAGTAGCCTCTAGTTGACTAGCTCGTTGATCAATAGATGGTTACGGTTTCCTGACCATGGACATTGGATGTCATTGATAACGGGATCACATCATTAGGAGAATGATGTGATGGACAAGACCCAATCCTAAGCATAGCACTAGATCGTGTAGTTCGTATGCTAAAGCTTTTCTAATGTCAAGTATCATTTCCTTAGACCATGAGATTGTGCAACTCCCGGATACCGTAGGAATGCTTTGGGTGTATCAAACGTCACAACGTAACTGGGTGACTATAAAGGTGCATTACAGGTATCTCTGAAAGTGTCTGTTGGGTTGGCACGAATACGAGACTGGGATTTGTCACTCCGTGTAAGCGGAGAGGTATCTCTGGGCCCACTCGGTAGGACATCATCATATGCGCAATGTGACCAAGGAGTTGATCACGGGATGATGTGTTACGGAACGAGTAAAGAGACTTGCCCGAGTAACACGAGATTGAACAAGGTATTGGATACCGACGATCGAATCTCGGGCAAGTAACATACCGCTAGACAAAGGGAATTTACGGGAATTGAATTAAGTCCTTGACATCGTGTTCATCGAATGAGATCATCGTGGAACACATGTGGGAGCCAAACATGGGTATCCAGATCCCGCTGTTGGTTATTGACCGGAGAAAACGTCTCAGTCATGTCTGCATGTCTCCCGAACCCGTAGGGTCTACACACTTAAGGTTCGGTGACGCTAGGGTTGTAGAGATATTAGTATGCGGTAACCCGAATGTTGTTCGGAGTCCCGGATGAGATCCCGGACGTCACGAGGAGTTCCGGAATGGTCCGGAGGTAAAGATTTATATATAGGAAGTCCTGTTTTGGCCATCGGGACAAGTTTCGGGGTCATCGGTATTGTACCGGGACCACCGGAAGGGTCCCGGGGGTCCACCGGGTGGGGCCACCTGCCCCGGGGGGCCACATGGGCTGTAGGGGGTGTGCCTTGGCTATATGGGCCCAAGGCCACCAGCCCCAAGAGGCCCATGCGCCAAGAGATAGGAAAAAGGGGAGAGTCCTAAAGGGGGAAGGCACCTCCGAGGTGCCTTGGGGAGGATGGACTCCTTCCCACCCTTGGCCGCACCCTTCCTTGGAGGAAGGGGCAAGGGCTGCGCCTCCCCCTCTCCCTTGGCCCTATATATAGTGGGGAAAAAGGAGGAGCAAACAGATCTAAGGCCTGGCACCTCCCTCTCCCTCCCTGACACATCTTCTTCTCCCCGCAGCGCTTAGCGAAGCCCTGTTGGAATCCCGCTACTTCCACCACGCCGTCGTGCTGTTGGATCTCCATCAACCTCTCCCTCCTCCTTGCTGGATCAAGGCATGGGAGACGCTCTCCGTTCCGTACGTGTGTTGAATGCGGAGGTGCCGTCCGTTCTGCACTTGATCATCGGTGATTTGAATCACGACGACTACGACTTCATCAACCCCGTTCACTCTTGAACGCTTCCGCTTAGCGATCTACAAGGGTATGTAGATGCACTCTCTTTCCCCTCGTTGCTGGTTTCTCCATAGATAGATCTTGGTGATACGTAGGAAAATTTGAATTTCTGCTACGTTCCCCAACAAATACATGTGTGAATACATAGACAAACTTAGTGTCACTAGTATGCCTCTACTTGACTAGCTCGTTAATCAAAGATGGTTATGTTTCCTAACCATGAACAAAGTGTTGTTATTTGATTAACGAGGTCACATCATTAGTTGAATGATCTGATTGACATGACCCATTCCATTAGCTTAGCACCCGATCGTTTAGTATGTTGCTATTGCTTTCTTCATGACTTATACATGTTCCTATGACTATGAGATTATGCAACTCCCGTTTGCCGGAGGAACACTTTGTGTGCTACCAAACGTCACAACGTAACTGGGTGATTATAAAGGAGCTCTACAGGTGTCTCCAATGGTAGATGTTGGGTTGGCGTATTTCGAGAATAGGATTTGTCACTCCGATTGTCGGAGATGTATCTCTGGGCCCTCTCGGTAATGCACATCACATAAGCCTTGCAAGCATTGCAACTAATGAGTTAGTTGCGGGATGATGTATTACGGAAACGAGTAAGGAGACTTGCCGTAACGAGATTGAACTAGGTATTGGATACCGACGATCGAATCTCGGGCAAAGTAACATACCGATGACAAAGGGAACAACGTATGTTGTTATGCGGTCTGACCGATAAGATCTTCGTAGAATATGTAGGAGCCAATATGGGCATCCAGGTCCCGCTATTGGTTATTGACGGAGACGTGTCTCGAGTCATGTCTACATTGTTCTCGAACCGTAGGGTCCGCACGCTTAACGTTACGATGACAGTTATTATGAGTTTATGCATTTTGATGTACCGAAGATTGTTCGGAGTCCCGGATGTGATCACGGACATGACGAGGAGTCTCGAAATGGTCGAGACATAAAGATTGATATATTGGAAGCCTATGTTTGGATATCGGAAGTGTTCCGGGTGAAATCGGGATTTTACCGGAGTACCGGGAGGTTACCGGAACCCCCCGGGAGCTATATGGGCCTTAGTGGGCTTTAGTGGAAAGGAGAAAGGGGCAGCCCAAGGTGGGCCGCGCGCCTCCCCCCTCCCCTAGTCCTATTAGGACAAGGAGAGGTGGCCGGCCCCCTCTCTCTCTTTCCCCCCTCCGAGGAATCCTAGTTGGACTAGGATTGGAGGGGGAATCCTACTCCCAGAGGGAGTAGGACTCTTCTGCGCCTCCTCCCTTGGCAGGCCAGCCTCCCCTCCTCTCCTCCTTTATATACGGAGGCAGGGGGCACCTCTAGAGACACAAGTTGATCCACGTGATCTATTCCTTAGCCGTGTGTGGTGCCCCCTGCCACCATATACCTCGATAATACTGTAGCGGAGTTTAGGCGAAGCCCTGCTGCTGTAGTTCATCAAGATCGTCACCACGCCGTCGTGCTGACGGAACTCTTCCCCGACACTTTGCTGGATCGGAGTCCGGGGATCGTCATCGAGCTGAACGTGTGCTCGAACTCGGAGGTGCCGTAGTTTTGATGCTTGATCGGTTGGATCGTGAAGACGTACGACTACTTCCTCTACGTCGTGTCATCGCTTCCGCAGTCGGTCTGCGTTGGGTACGTAGACAACACTCTCCCCCTCGTTGCTATGCATCACATGATCTTGCGTGTGCGTAGGAAATTTTTTGAAATTACTACGAAACCCTACAGTGGCATCAGAGCCTAGGTTATTTATGTTGATGTTATATGCACGAGTAGAACACAAGTGAGTTGTGGACGATACAAGTCATACTGCCTACCAGCATGTCATACTTTGGTTCGGCGGTATTGTTGGACGAGACGACCCGGACCAACCTTACGCGTACGCTTACGCGAGACCGGTTCCCTCGACGTGCTTTGCACATAGATGGCTTGCGGGCGACTGTCTCTCCAACTTTAGTTGAACCAAGTATGGCTACGCCCGGTCCTTGAGAAGGTTAAAACGGAGTCTATTTGACAAACTATCGTTGTGGTTTTGATGCGTAGGTGAGATTGGTGCTTACTTAAGCCCGTAGCAGCCACGTAAAACATGCAACAACAAAGTAGAGGACGTCTAACTTGTTTTTGCAGGGCATGTTGTGATGTGATATGGTCAAGGCATGATGCTGAATTTTATTGTATGAGATGATCATGTTTTGTAACCAAGTTATCGGCAACTGGCAGGAGCCATATGGTTGTCGCTTTATTGTATGCAATGCAATCGCGATGTAATGCTTTACTTTATTACTAAGCGGTAGTGATAGTCGTGGAAGCATAAGATTGGCGAGACGACAACGATGCTACGATGGAGATCAAGGTGTCGCGTCGGTGACGATGGTGATCATGACGGTGCTTCGGAGATGGAGATCACAGGCACAAGATGATGATGGCCATATCATATCACTTATATTGATTGCATGTGATGTTTATCCTTTATGCATCTTATCTTGCTTTGTTTGACGGTAGCATTATAAGATGATCTCTCACTAAATTATCAAGAAGTGTTCTCCCCGAGTATGCACCGTTGCCAAAGTTCGTCGTGCCCAGACACCACGTGATGATCGGGTGTGATAAGCTCTACGTCCATCTACAACGGGTGCAAGCCAGTTTTGCACACGCAGAATACCCAGGTTATACTTGACGAGCCTAGCATATGCAGATATGGCCTCGGAACACGGAGACCGAAAGGTCGAGCGTGAATCATATAGTAGATATGATCAACATAACGATGTTCACCATTGAAAACTACTCCATCTCACGTGATGATCGGTTATGGTTTAGTTGATTTGGATCACGTGATCACTTAGAAGATTAGAGGGATGTCTATCTAAGTGGGAGTTCTTAAGTAATATGATTAATTGAACTTAAATTTATCATGAACTTAGTCCCTGATAGTATCTTGCTTGTTTATGTTGATTGTAGATAGATGGCTCGTGCTGTTGTTCCGTTGAATTTTAATGCGTTCCTTGAGCAAGCAAAGTTGAAAGATGATGGTAGCAATTACACGGATTGGGTCCGTAACTTGAGGATTATCCTCATTGCTGCACAGAAGAATTACGTCCTGGAAGCACCGTTGGGTGCCAGGCCTGCTGCTGGAGCAACACCAGATGTTATGAACGTCTGGCAGAGCAAAGCTGATGACTACTCGATAGTTCAGTGTGCCATGCTTTACGGCTTAGAATCGGGACTTCAACGACATTTTGAACGTCATGGAGCATATGAGATGTTTCAGGAGTTGAAGTTAATATTTCAAGCAAATGCCCGGATTGAGAGATATGAAGTCTCCAATAAGTTCTATAGCTGCAAGATGGAGGAGAACAGTTCTGTTAGTGAGCATATACTCAAAATGTCTGGGTATAATAATCACTTGATTCAATTGGGAGTTAATCTTCCGGATGATTGCGTCATTGACAGAATTCTCCAATCACTGCCACCAAGCTACAAGAGCTTCATGATGAACTATAATATGCAAGGGATGAACAAGACTATTCCCGAGCTCTTCGCAATGCTAAAAGCTGCGGAGGTAGAAATCAAAAAGGAGCATCAAGTGTTGATGGTTAACAAGACCACTAGTTTCAAGAAAAAAGGCAAAGGTAAGAAGAAGGGGAACTTCAAAAAGAACGGCAAGCAAGTTGCTACTCAAGAGAAGAAACCCAAGTCTGGACCTAAGCCTGAAACTGAGTGCTTCTACTGCAAGCAGACTGGTCACTGGAAGCGGAACTGCCCCAAGTATTTGGCGGATAAGAAGGATGGCAAGGTGAACAAAGGTATATGTGATATACATGTTATTGATGTGTACCTTACTAGAGCTCGCAGTAGCACCTGGGTATTTGATACTGGTTCTGTTGCTAATATTTGCAACTCGAAACAGGGACTACGGAATAAGCGAGCACTGGCAAAGGACGAGGTGACGATGCGCGTGGGAAACGGTTCCAAAGTCGATGTGATCGCGGTCGGCACGCTACCTCTACATCTACCTTCGGGATTAATATTAGACCTAAATAATTGTTATTTGGTGCCAGCGTTGAGCATGAACATTATATCTGGATCTTGTTTAATGCGAGACGGTTATTCATTTAAATCAGAGAATAATGGTTGTTCTATTTATATGAGAGATATGTTTTATGGTCATGCTCCGATGGTGAATGGTTTATTCTTAATGAATCTGGAACGTAATGCTACACATATTCATAGTGTGAATACCAAAAGATGTAAGATTGATAATGATAGTCCCACATACTTGTGGCACTGCCGCCTTGGTCACATAGGTGTCAAACACATGAAGAAGCTCCATGCAGATGGACTTTTAGAGTCTCTCGATTACGAATCATTTGACACATGTGAACCATGCCTCATGGGTAAAATGACCAAGACTCCGTTCTCAAGAACAATGGAGCGAGCAACCAACTTATTGGAAATCATACATACTGATGTATGTGGTCCGATGAATATTGAGGCTCGTGGCGGATATCGTTATTTTCTCACCTTCACAGATGATTTAAGCAGATATGGGTATATCTACTTAATGAAACATAAGTCTGAAACATTTGAAAAGTTCAAGGAATTTCAGAGTGAAGTTGAAAATCATCATAACAAGAAAATAAAGTTTCTGCGATCTGATCGTGGAGGAGAATATTTGAGTTACGAGTTTGGTGTACATTTGAAAAACTGTGGAATAGTTTCGCAACTCACGCCACCCGGAACACCACAGCGTAATGGTGTGTCCGAACGTCGTAATCGTACTTTACTATATATGGTGCGATCTATGATGTCTCTTACTGATTTACCGCTATCGTTTTGGGGTTATGCTTTAGAGACGGCCGCATCCACGTTAAATAGGGCACCATCAAAATCCGTTGAGACGACGCCTTATGAACTGTGGTTTGGCAAGAAACCAAAGTTGTCGTTTCTTAAAGTTTGGGGCTGCGATGCTTATGTGAAAAAGCTTCAACCTGATAAGCTCGAACCCAAATCGGAGAAATGTGTCTTCATAGGATACCCAAAGGAGACTGTTGGGTACACCTTCTATCACAGATCCGAAGGCAAGACATTCGTTGCTAAGAATGGATCCTTTCTAGAGAAGGAGTTTCTCTCGAAAGAAGTAAGTGGGAGGAAAGTGGAACTTGACGAGGTAACTGTACCTGCTCCCTTGTTGGAAAGTAGTACATCACAGAAAATTGTTTCTGCGACACCTACACCAATAAGTGAGGAAGTTAATGATAATGATCATGAAGCTTCAGAACAAGATACTACTGAACCTCGTAGATCAACCAGAGTAAGATCCGCACCAGAGTGGTACGGTAATCCAGTTCTGGAAGTCATGCTACTAGATCATGATGAACCTACGAACTATGAAGAAGCGATGGTGAGCCCAGATTCCGCAAAGTGGCTTGAAGCCATGAAATCTGAGATGGGATCCATGTATGAGAACAAAGTATGGACTTTGGTTGACTTGCCCGATGATCGGCAAGCAATTGAAAATAAATGGATCTTTAAGAAGAAGACTGACGCTGATGGTAATGTTACTGTCTACAAAGCTCGACTTGTCGCAAAAGGTTTTCGGCAAGTTCAAGGGATTGACTACGATGAGACCTTCTCACCCGTAGCGATGCTTAAGTCTGTCCGAATCATGTTAGCAATTGCCGCATTTTATAATTATGAAATTTGGCAGATGGATGTCAAAACTGCATTCCTGAATGGATTTCTGGAAGAAGAGTTGTATATGATGCAACCGGAAGGTTTTGTCGATCCAAAGGGAGCTAACAAAGTGTGCAAGCTCCAGCGATCCATTTATGGACTGGTGCAAGCCTCTCGGAGTTGGAATAAACGTTTTGATAGTGTGATCAAAGCATTTGGTTTTATACAGACATTCGGAGAAGCCTGTATTTACAAGAAAGTGAGTGGGAGCTCTGTAGCATTTCTGATATTATATGTGGATGACATATTGCTAATTGGAAATGATATAGAATTTCTGGATAGCATAAAGGGATACTTGAATAAAAGTTTTTCAATGAAAGACCTCGGTGAAGCTGCTTACATATTAGGCATTAAGATCTATAGAGATAGATCAAGACGCTTAATTGGACTTTCACAAAGCACATACCTTGACAAAATTTTGAAGAAGTTCAAAATGGATCAAGCAAATAAAGGGTTCTTGCCTGTGTTACAAGGTGCGAAATTGAGTAAGACTCAATGCCCGACCACTGCAGAAGGTAGAGAGAATATGAAAGATGTTCCCTATGCATCAGCCATAGGATCTATCATGTATGCAATGCTGTGTACCAGACCTGATGTGCGCCTTGCTATAAGTTTAGCAGGGAGGTACCAAAGTAATCCAGGAATGGATCACTGGACAGCGGTCAAGAACATCCTGAAATACCTGAAAAGGACTAAGGATATGTTTCTCGTATATGGAGGTGACAAAGAGCTCACCGTAAAAGGTTACGTTGATGCAAGCTTTGACACTGATCCGGACGATTCTAAATCGCAAACCGGATACGTGTTTACATTAAACGATGGAGCTGTCAGTTGGTGCAGTTCTAAACAAAGCGTCGTAGCGGGATCTACATGTGAAGCGGAGTACATAGCTGCTTCGGAAGCAGCGAACGAAGGAGTCTGGATGAAGGATTTCATATCCGATCTAGGTGTCATACCTAATGCATCGGGTCCAATGAAAATCTTTTGTGACAATACTGGTGCAATTGCCTTGGCAAAGGAATCCAGATTTCACAAAAGGACCAAACACATCAAGAGACGCTTCAACTCCATCCGGGATCTAGTCCAGGTGGGAGACATAGAGATTTGCAAGATACATACGGATCTGAATGTTGTAGACCCGTTGACTAAGTCTCTTCCACGAGCAAAACATGATCAGCACCAAAGCTCCATGGGTGTTAGATTCATTACAGTGTAATCTAGATTATTGACTCTAGTGCAAGTGGGAGACTGAAGGAAATATGCCCTAGAGGCAATAATAAAGTTATTATTTATTTCCTTATAATCATGATAAATGTTTATTATTCATGCTAGAATTGTATTAACCGGAAACATAATACATGTGTGAATACATAGACAAACAAAGTGTCAGTAGTATGCCTCTACTTGACTAGCTCGTTAATCAAAGATGGTTATGTTTCCTAACCATGAACAATGAGTTGTTATTTGATTAACGAGGTCACATCATTAGTTGAATGATCTGATTGACATGACCCATTCCATTAGCTTAGCACCCGATCGTTTAGTATGTTGCTATTGCTTTCTTCATGACTTATACATGTTCCTATGACTATGAGATTATGCAACTCCCGTTTGCCGGAGGAACACTTTGGGTACTACCAAACGTCACAACATAACTGGGTGATTATAAAGGAGCATTACAGGTG